>NC_057795.1:100694731-100703923 GCF_018294505.1 Triticum aestivum
GAGGAGGTCTAGATCCACATTTCCACCAATCACTTTCTCCTCTATGTGAGGGGAACCCCTTGGATCTATAACTTGGAGTTCTTGGTGTTCTCCTTCTTGTTCTTCCTCTCATTTTCTTCCATAGCTTTCATTGCTTTGGTGGGATTTGGGAGTGAGGTATTTGGGCACTCCTGTGCCCTTGTCATTGCATTAGTTGCATTCGTTTGAGTTCTCCACGGTGATACGTGGAAGTGAAAAGTTGAGAATCTTATTAGTCCTGGGTGCTTGGTACCCTAGAGCTTGTTCCTCTTGGGTGCTTGGGCACCCTAGACGGTTGGTGGTGCTTCAGAGCTCAATCATTCTGGTGTAAAGCTCCGGGAAAGCATCGGGGTCTCCAATTAGGTTGTGGAGATCGCCCTGAGCAATTTGTACGGGTTCCAGTGACCGCCCCAAGGGTTGCCAACGTGTACGAGTTCGGTGACTGAGGGAGTCCTGGATTAGGGGGTCCTCGGACAGCCGGACTATATACTTTGGCCGGACTATTGGACTATGAAGATACAAGATTGAAGACTTTCTCCCGTGTCCGGATAGGACTCTCCTTTGCGTGGAAGGCAAGCTTGGAAATTCGTATATGTAGATCTCCTTCTATGTAACTGACTTTGTGTAACCCTAGCCCCCTCCGGTGTCTATATAAACCGGAGGGTTTAGTCCGTAGGACAACAACAATCATAATCATAGGCTAGCTTCTAGGGTTTAGCCTCTATGATCTCGTGGTAGATCAACTCTTGTAATACTCATATCATCAAGATGAATCAAGCAGGAAGTAGGGTATTACCTCCATCGAGAGGGCCCGAACCTGGGTAAACATCGTGTCCCCCGCCTCCTGTTACCATTAGCCTTAGACGCACAGTTTGGGACCCCCTACCCGAGATCCGCCGGTTTTGACACCGACATTGGTGCTTTCATTGAGAGTTCCACTGTGCCGTCACGATAAGTCTTGATGGCTCCTTCAATCATCTTCAACGATGCGGTCCAGGGTGAGGTTTTCCTCCCTAGGCAGATCTTCGTATTTGGCAGCTTCGTACTGCAAGCCAACTCGCTTGGCTATCTAGAGCAGATCGATAGCTACACCCCTGGCCATCAGGTTAGGTTTGGAGGCTTGAGTTATACTACCGACATCCACGGAGACCTGATCTTCGACGGATTTGAGCTCATGTCAGGTGCGCCGAACAGTCACGACGGGCATGACTTAGATCTGCCATCAGACAGTGTTCGGGAGATTACAACTGCGGCTGCCCCGGCCCTCAATCCGGAGCAGATCGTGCCATCCGAGGACGGGTGGATGGACCCCACCACGGAGGCCGCACCCTTAGCGGCGATAGAGCCGAACACTGACCTCACCTCCTATGAGATCGGTGTCATTGGATCCTCGAACTCGTCTCCGGCTATAGGCTCCGAACCGCGTGTGTCCATGCCTATCGAATCTGATTGGGCACCGATCATGGAGTTTACCTCCGTGGATATCTTTCAGCACTTGCCCTTGGGCGACGTACTAAATTCATTAAGGTCTCTCTCTCTGTCATGAGACCCTTGGCCGAACTATGTCCGGCTTGAGTGGGAAGCAGACGACAAAGAAATTCGTTCCCCACCCACCACCCACTTAATAACCACTGTCAATGACTTAACCGACACGCTCGACTTCGACTCCGAAGACATCGACGGTATGGACGATGATGCTGGAGACGAACAGGAACCACCGCCCACGGGGCGCTGGACAGCCACCTCATCATACGATATATATATATGGTGGATACACCAAAAGAAAACAACGGCGAGGAACGGAAGGATGCAACGGAGGATAATCCCCTCAAGAAGCAACCAAAGCGACGAAGGAGGCGCCGCTCTAAATCCCGCCACAGTAAAAACAACGATAACAACGCAAGAAAGAATAACACCCCGGTCAATGATAACCCACAAGTATAGGGGATAGTTGTAGCCTCTTTCGATAAGTAAGAGTGTCGAACCCAACGAGGAGCTAAAGGTAGAACAAATACTTTCTCAAGTCCTATCGGCCACTGATACGACTCTACGCACACTTGACGTTCGCTTTACCTAGAACAAGTATGAAACTAGAAGTACTTTGTAGGTGTGAAAGGATAGGTTTGCAAGATAATAAAGAACACGTAAATAAAAGCTAGGGGCTGTTTAGATAAAGAAGCAAATAAAGTAAATATAGAGAGTGTGGAAAAGTGGTGGTAGGAGTTGTGGAATTGTCCCTAGGCAACTGACTATGTTACTAGACCGGTAATCACTATTGCAATTCTATTTGAGGGAGAGGCATAAGCTAATATACTTTCTCTACTTGGATCATATGCACTTATGATTGGAACTCTAGCAAGCATCTGCAACTACTAAAGATTCATTAAGGTAAAACCCAACCATAGCATTAAAGTATCAAGTCCCCTTTTATCCCATACACAAACAACCTACTTACTCGGGTCTGTGCTTTTGTCACTCACGCCACCCACCATAAGCAAATCATAAACATATTGCAAACACTACAGCGGGAATCCCTCACGCTTGCGCGACACGGAGGGCACAATAGGACAGCACCAATAATAAAATATGCAACTCAAACCAATCATAGCAATATAGGACAATGGAAATCTACTCAGACATCATAGGATGGCAACACATCATTGGAAAATAATATGAAGTATAAAGCACCATGTTTAAGTAGAGGGTACATCGGGTTGCAGGAGAGTGGACCGCTGTAGATAGAAGGGGGAAGGTGATGGAGATGTTGGTGAAGATGGCAGAGGTGTTGGTGAAGATCGCGGTTATGATGATGGCCCCCGGCAGCGCTCCGGCGCCACCGGAAGAAAGGGAGAGAGAGCCCCCCTTCTTCTTCTTCTTCCTTTACCTCCTCCCTAGATGGGAGAAGGTTGTCCCCTCTGTTCCTTGGCTCCCATGGCGTGGGAGAGGCGAGAGCCCCTCTGAGATTGGATCTATCTCTCTGTTTCTGCGTTCCCTGATTCTACCCCTTCACCGTTTCCTTTATATCTGGAGATCCGTAACTCCGATTGGGGTGAATCTTTCGCCCAGATCTTTCTCATAAAATTAGCTTTCTTGCGCCAAAAGAAGAGCGTCAACCGCCTTACGAGTGGACCACGAGGGTCAGGGGCGCGCCTGGGGGGGTAGGACGCGCCCCCTACCTCGTGACCACCCCGGACACCGTTTCACGTTGATTTCACTTCCCAAAAATCATAAATATTCCAAAAAAAATCTCCGTCCGTTTTTACCCCGTTTGGACTCCGTTTGATTTGGGTTTCTGCGAAACAAAAAACATGCAACAGACAGGATCTGGCACTGGGCGCTGGATCAATATGTTAGTTCCAAAAAATAGTATAAAAAGTTGCCAAAAGTATATAAAAATTGGAGAATATTGGCATGGAACAATCAAAAATTATAGATATGACGGAGACGTATCAGCATCCCCAAGCTTAATTCCTGCTTGTCCTCGAGTAGGCAAATGATAAAAAAGAATAATTTTTGATGTGGAATGCTACCTAGCATAATCTTGATCATATGTCTAATCATGGCATGAATATTAAGACACGAGTGATTCAAAGCAATAGTATCATTTGACATAAAAGCAATAATACTTCGAGCGTACCAATAAAGCAATCATGTCTTTTCAAAACAACAATGCCGAAGCAAGCTTATCCCTACAAAATCATACAGTTTGGCCATGCTTCATTTTCATCACACAAAATGCTCCCATCATGTACAACCCCGATGACGAGCCGAGCAATTGGTTCATACTTTTTAACGCGCTTCAGCTTTTTCAACCCTCACGCAATACATGAGCGCAAGCCATGGATATAGCACTATAGGTGGAATAGAATATAATGATGGAGGTTATGTGGAGAAGACAAAAAAGGAGAAAGTCTCACATCGACGCGGCTAATCAACGGGCTATGGAGATGCCCATCAATTGATGTTAATGCGAGGAGTAGGGATTGCCATGCAACGGATGCACTAAGAGCTATAAGTGTATGAAAGCTCAACAAAAGAAACTAAGTGGGTGTGCATCCAACTTGCTTGCTCATGAAGACCTAGGGTATTTGAGGAAGCCCATCGTTGGAATATACAAGCCAAGTTCTATAATGAAAATTCTCACTAGTATATAAAAGTGACAACATAGGAGACAATCTATATGAAGAACATGGTGCTACTTTGAAGCACAAGATATGAGACTCACTACATGAAGAACATGGTGCTACTTTGAAGCACAAGTGTGGAAAAAGAGATAGTAACATTGCACCCTTTTTTGGATGGGCTTCTTTGGCCCCCTTTTTTATTTAGGCTTCTTTGGACCCCTTTTTTATTTAGGATTCTTTGGCCTTCCCCCTTTTTTCATGGGGCAATGCTCTATAATGATGATCATCACACTTTTATTTACTTACAACTCAACATTACAACTCGATACTAGAACAAAAATATGACTCTATATGAATGCTTCCGGCGGTGTACCGGGATGTGCAATGATCTAGCGTAGCAATGACATCAAAAAATGGACAAGCCATAAAAACATCATGCTAGCTATCTTACGATCATGCAAAGCAATATGACAATGAATGCTCAAGTCATGAATATGATGATGATGGAAGTTGCATGGCAATATATCTCGGAATGGCTATGGAAATGCCATGATAGGTAGGTATGATGGCTGTTTTGAGGAAGATATAATGAGGCTTATGTGTGATAGAGCGTATCGTATCACGGGGTTTGGATGCACCGGCGAAGTTTGCACCAACTCTAAAGGTGAGAAAGGGCAATGCACGGTACCGAAGAGGCTAGCAATGATGGAAAGGTAAAAGTGTGTATAATCCATGGACTCACATTAGTCATAAAGAACTCATATACTTATTGCAAAAGTTTATTATCCCTCGAAGCAAAGTACTACTACGCATGCCCCTAGGGGGATAAATTGGTAGGAAAAGACCATCGCTCGTCCCCGACTACCACTCATAAGGAAGACAATCAAAGAAACACCCCATGCTTCAAATTTGTCACACAACGGTTACCATACGTGCATGCTACGGGACTTGCAAACCTCAACACAAGTGTCTCTACAATCCACAACTACCCACTAGCATGACTCTAATATCACCATCTTTATATCGCAAAACTATTGCAAGGAATCAAACATATCATATTCAGCGATCCATAAGTTTATGTAGGATTTTATGACTAACCATGTGAATGACCAATTCCTGTCATCTCTCTAAATAGATATAAGTGAAGCAAGAGAGTTTCATTCTTTCTACAAAAGATATGCCCACGCTCTAACAAATATAAGTGAAGCAAAAGAGCATTATACAAATGGCGGTTCTCTATATAAAGAGAAACAGGCAATCCAAACTTCAAATGATATAAGTGAAGCACATGAAGCATTCTATAAAGCCATACTCAAAAGATTTAAGTGAAGTGGAATGAGCATTATATAAATCAACCAAGGACTATCTCATACCAGCATGGTGAATAAAAGAAAAATGAAAACTAAATGCAAAAGACGCTCCAAGACTTGCACATAATGCATGAACGAAACGAATCCGAAAACATACCGATACTTGTTGAAGAAAGAGGGGATGCCTCCCCAGCATCCCCAAGCTTAGATGCTTGAGTCTCCTTGAATATTTACTTGGGGTGCCTCGGGCATCCCCAAGATTGAGCTCTTGCCTCTCTTCCTTCTTCTCACATCGAAACATCCTCGATTAGACACTACATCCACACAAAACTTCAACAGAAAACTCAGTAAGATCCGTTAGTATAATAAAGCAAATCCCCACTCTAAGTATTGTTGAAAACCAATTCATATTTTTTTTGCATTGTGTCTACTGTAATATAGCTTTTCCATGGCTTAATCCACTGATATAAATTGATAGATTCATCAAAACAAGCAAACTATGCATCAAAAACAGAATCTGTCAAAAACAGAGCAGTCTGTAGCAATCTGAACAATCACAATACTTTTGGTACCCCAAAAATTCTACCAAAATTAGGAAAAATAAACAAGTTGTATAGAAAGACAGTTCAATAGGAATCAGAACCAATTGACGTTCCAGGTAAAAAGGTAAAATCGCGCACTACAGCCACAGTTTCTGTCCTGCACCGTACAAACCAACAAGCATTGTAAACATCCTAAAGGCAAACCTTGGCACATTATTTTTATAATACAATGGAATTGTACAAGGGGATAATTATTTTTTATTGAAAAGTTTCTGTAATTAAGATTCACAAAGTTCCCATGGGCATGAACAAAGTTCAAGGACGTCCCCCACTTTCACAATGCTCGTCTGTCTCACTTTCACTTCTCTTTTTGAAAAGTTTTGGGTTCCCCTCTTTATTTTTGTTGTTTTTAAACTATATGAAAGCACTCAACAGAAATAAATGAATCTCTAAAACTTCCGGGTTGTCTCCCTGGCAGCGCTTTCTTTAAAGCCATTAAGCTAGGCATATAGTGCTCAATTAATGGATCCACCCGGATCCCAAGGTATATCAAAGCCAATTTTAATTAACAATGATTTGTAATTTAGTAGTGAGCACAAAGTAACATAAATCATGTAATGACTAAGTCTAACTCTCTTCCTATGCATCGGCATGTCATAAAAGAACAATTCATGCACACATAGTAAAGGCCAATGCATAGTATAAACAGTTTCTTGCAATTTTATCGTGTGGGAGACATAGAGAGGTGGAGATATAGTTCCTCTCTCATAATAATTGCAAGTAGGAGCAGGAAGCACATGCATATTATATTCATCAAAATCATCATGTGCAACGGTAAAAGGCAACCCATCAATGTAATCCTTAATAAGTGCAAACTTCTCCGATATAGTGTAATCGGGAGAATTCAAAAAGATAATAGGACTATCATGCATGGGTGCAATAGCGACAATTTCATGTTTAACATAAGGAACTATAGCAAGTTCATCTCCATAAGCATAATTCATATTGGCATCTTGGCCACAAGCATAGCAAGCATCATCAAAAGGGGATATTTCAAGAGAATCAATGGGATCATAACAGTCATCATAGCATTCATCCTTCGGTAAGCATGAAGGGGAATTAAACAATGTATGAGTTGAAGAGTTACTCTCATTAGAAGGTGGGCACGGGTGATCAATCCGCTCTTCCTCCTTTTGTTCTTCGCTCTCTTCCTCATATTTTTCATCCAATGAGCTCATTGTTTCATCAATTTCTTCTTCCATAGCTTCCTACAAAATATTAGTCTCTTCTTGGATAGAGGAGAATTTCTCAATATATAGTTTAACATAGGCATTAGAAGCATAATTATCATATCAATAATCAAGTATGGCAAAATTTTCAGATTCGTAAAGAGTAGCACCATACTTTTCAATCAAAGAAGCAATTTCAAAAGCACCCTTAAAAGCAACAAATTCTTCAATTTGTTGAACATCATAGTAATTATAAACACCCTTAGCATACGAAGATACGATTCCATTATCAAACTCACATTGGTAGGGAAGGTGTTTCTTAGGGTTTTTAGAACAACAAGTAACATCGTATATTTCACATAAATTCCAAGCATAGCATTGCAAACGTTGAACTTGATCCCATAATAGTTTCCCTTTTTCAGATATATGGTGTCACACATAACAAGCATGCTCATCTAAAGATTTGCCCTCAACTAAGCTAGTTGGGGTTTCAGCACGAGCACATAGGGATCGAAGATGATCCAAGTAAAAAGCTTCAGTAGTGTGATAGATTTTGAGTGGTTCTTCAACCATTGGAGCAGTAGATACAACTAATTTTTTTGGTATTTTTCATTTTCTACCCATAACGAAAGATAGAAAACAACTAAGAACAGCAAATAAAAATTACTTAGTGATAAACCAAACAAGCACACACGAGAATATTCACCCCACGCTATGACTCCCCGGCAACGGCGCCAGAAAAAGGTCTTGATAACCCACAAGTATAGGGGATAGTTGTAGCCTCTTTCGATAAGTAAGAGTGTCGAACCCAACGAGGATCTAAAGGTAGAACAAATACTCTCTCAAGTCCTATCGGCCACTGATATGACTCTACGCACGCTTGACGTTCGCTTTACCTAGAACAAGTATGAAACTAGAAGTACTTTGTAGGTGTGAAAGGATAGGTTTGCAAGATAATAAAGAACACGTAAATAAAAGCTAGGGGCTATTTAGATAAAGAAGCAAATAAATTAAATATAGCGAGTGTGGAAAAGTGGTGGTAGGAGTTGTGGAATTGTCCCTAGGCAATTGACTATGTTACTAGACCGGTAATCACTATTGCAATTCTATTTGAGGGAGAGGCATAAGCTAACATACTTTCTCTACTTGGATCATATGCACTTGTGATTGGAACTCTAGCAAGCATCCGCAACTACTAAAGACTCATTAAGGTAAAACCCAACCATAGCATTAAAGTATCAAGTCCCCTTTTATCCCATACGCAAACAACCTACTTACTCAGGTCTGTGCTTCTGTCACTCACGCCACCCACCATAAGCAAATCATAAACATATTGCAAACCCTACAGCAGGAATCCCTCACGCTTGCGCGACACGGAGGGTACAATAGGACAGCATCAATAATAAAATATGCAACTCAAACCAATCATAGCAATTCATCAATCACCGATAGGACAATGGAAATCTACTCAGACATCACAGGATGGCAACACATCATTGGAAAATAATATGAAGCATAAAGCACCATGTTTAAGTAGAGGGTACAGAGGGTTGCGGGAGAGTGGACCGCTGTAGATAGAAGGGGGAAGGTGATGGAGATGTTGGTGAAGATGGCGGAGGTGTTGGTGAAGATCGCGGTGATGATGGCCCCCGGCAGCGCTCCGGCGCCATCGGAAACAAGGGAGAGAGATCCCCCCTTCTTCTTATTCTTCCTTGACCTCCTCCCTAGATGGGAGAAGGGTTTCCCCTCTGTTCCTTGGCTCCCATGGCGTGGGAGGGGCAAGAGCCCCTCCAAGATTGGATCTATCTCTCTGTTTCTGCGTTCCCTGATTCTACCCCTTCACCGTTTCCTTTATATTTGGAGATCCGTAACTCCGATTGGGGTGAATCTTTCGCCCAGATATTTCTCATAAAATTAGCTTTCTTGCGCAAAAAGAAGAGCGTCAACCGCCTTACGGGTGGACCACGAG
>NC_057795.1:100704173-100811559 GCF_018294505.1 Triticum aestivum
GTTTCGCGTTGATTTCACTTCCCAAAAATCGTAAATATTCCAAAAAAATCTCCGTACATTTTTATCCCGTTTGGACTCCGTTTGATATTGGGTTTCTACAAAACAAAAACATGCAACAGACAGGAACTGGCACTGGGAACTGGATCAATATGTTAAGTCCCAAAAAATAGTATAAAAAGTTGCCAAAAGTATATAAAAGTTGGAGAATATTGGCATGGAACAATAAAAAATTATAGATACGACGGAGACGTATCAGTTAACTCCAAAGGAAATGACGACCCCGTGGACCCGGCGATGGAGCAGGATGAGCCAGGGGACGGTGAACGTATTCTGGAGCAGATGTGTGATGACAACGATCTCGAGGGTAAAATTCATCAACCTGTCTCCGGAGAGGAGAACAGTCCGGACGATGATGCATTCATCATCCCGGAAAAACACTTGGAACAAGAGAACCTCCATAGAAGGCTTATATCCACCGCAAGGAGCCTGAAGAAGCAGAAGCAAAGGCTTAAGGCCGCGTAGAATACGCTCAATCGCAGATGGAATAAGGTGCTCGACACTGAAGAAAAATACGACGGCGATTGCCACACAAAGAGCTACCCAAAGCGCAAGCTGCTGCCCGAATTTGACGATGAGGCTATAGAGCCCATTCAGCCGAAAAATAAAACGGTCGATCAACCGAACCGACCACCCCGTGGCCGCGACAGGGCAGCTAATGATGCTGCACACAAGTCAGCACACAATTTACGTGAGCTCCTGGACAAAAAATCCGGTATGGCCAGGTCCATCTATGGATCTAGGAAGCATGCTCCGGCGCAGGATCACAGCCACCAAAACGATCATATTGACTGAATTCCAGCTCGGAATCAACACCGAACACAACAACCGTCGACAGCATGCCATGACACATCCAAATACAGGGGTGACGCACATCCCGTGTGCTTCACCAATGAGGTGCTGGATAATGAATTTCCAGAGGGATTCAAACCTATGATCATAGAGGCATATGACGGATCAACACACCCTGTGGTCTGGATTGAGGACTTTATCCTTCACATCCACATGGCTCGCGGAGATGATCTCCACGCCATCAAATACCTACCCCTCAAGTTGAAAGGACCAGCTCGGCACTGGTTGAAAAGCATCCCCTAAAAATCAATTGGAAGTTGGGAAGAGCTTGAGGATGCCTTTAGGGCCAATTTTCAAGGGACCTATGTCCGACCTCCAAATGCAGACGATTTAAGTCACATAATTCAACAGCCCGGAGAGTCAGCCCGAAAGCTTTGGAACATATTTCTCACTAAGACGAATCAAATCATCGACTGCCCAGATGCCGAAGCCTTAGCGGCTTTCAAGCACAGTGTCCGGGACGAATGTCTTGCCAGACACCTCGGCTAGGAAAAGCCAAGGACAATGGCAGCCCTAACAAGCCTTATGACCCGCTTTTGCGCGGGCGAGGACAGTTGGCTAGCCCATAGCGGCACCAGTGACCCAGGCACATCCGAAGTCAGAGATGGGAACGGGAAGCCACGACGCAATAAAAACAAGCGTCGAAACAATGAAGACAACCCAGATAACACGGCGGTCAACGCCGGATTCAGGGGCTCTAGACCCGGTCAACGGAAAAAGCCATTTAAAGGAAGCGGAGATGGACCGTCCAGACTAAATAAGATTCTAGACAAATTATGTCAGATTCATGGCACCCCCGAAAAACCTGCAAATCACACCCATAGAGAGTGTTGGGTTTTCAAGCAGGCCGGCAAGCTAAACACCAAACACAAAGGGAGGGAGACACCAAGCGAAGACGAGGATGAGCCTCGCCAGCCGAACACTGGGGGACAGAAAAAATTCCCACCAGAAGTCAAAACAGTGAATATGATTTACGCAACTCACATACCAAAGAGAAGGCGCAAGCGTGCACTCCAAGACGTATACGCTGTAGAGCCCGTCGCCCCCAAGTTCAATCCTTGGTCGGCCTACCCGATCACCTTTGATTGTAGGGATCATCCGACTAGTATCCGGCACGGAGGATCGGCTGCCTTGGTGCTCGACCCAATAATTGACGGATACCATCTCACTCGAGTCCTTATGGACAGCGGCAGCAGTCTTAATCAGATATATCAGGACACTGTCTGCAAAATGGGGATAGACCCGTCAAGAATCAGCCAAAGTAATACTACCTTTAAAGGAGTAATACCAGGCGTAGAGGCCCGTTGCACATGCTCTCTAGTATTAGAGGTTGTATTTGGTTCTCCCGACAACTTCAGAAGCGAAGAATTAATCTTCGACATCGCTCCATTCCGAAGCAGCTATCACGCACTACTCGGAAGAACGGCCTTCACTCGTTTTAACGCAGTACCGCACTATGCCTATCTTAAACTTAAGATGCCCGGTCCACGTGGCGTGATAACAGTTAGCGGAAATACAGAGCATTCCTTACGTGTGGAAGAATATGTGGCGGCTCCAGTAGCCGAACACTGAACGACCTCTCCAACCAGAATAAACGATCGGTCGTCAAGACCATGGACACGTTTAGACGAGTCCGGCTCACCACCAGTTGTAAATAGCCCAGATAAACCTGAGCTTGGGTCAATGGATATACCCCCATAGGTGGTGCTAGGGGCTGCCCGCATGTAAAAAAGCCCATAGTTCGGCTTGACCCTATTAATACAATAACAGGTTGCATTTTCACCGTTCGTTCAGAATAACCAACTTTTCGCACGAAGTCTTTCACCTGGGTTTTTCCTTTTTATAGATGATCATCGTGCTACACCCTTCCAGGATATGGCACAACAGAGACAAAGGCACAGATGTGCAGCAGGGCCCCGCTCAAAGGTTTCTTTTTAGATTAATACCCTGCATAAACCTTTTTTAATGTCTCTTGTTGTTTCATACCCTCCGGACACTTAACACAACCGGGAGGGATACTGGCGTTAATGGCATTTCGTCACGCCAGACTAATGCATGTACCTGGAAACTCAGGGCTCATTATTGAGGGAGTTACTCAGCCCAGTATATGTTATAAAGTTCGAATACCTTAGGGAGTGTTCAGCTTCGCGAGTTTGGCCTTATATGCATCAGCTCCAAATCATGTCTTTGGTCAAATGTTGGGTTTGCCCGGCTCCTGTGTTTTGCTACCTTATGTTCCACTCTATCGGCTAAGGTGGCACCGGGAGAACTACTGCGATTGTGCCTTGGTTCATCTGGATGAGCACCTCAATAGAGAAAGCCGAAAACTGACTGTCATGATATAGCGCGAGACTGGTCAACCACTCGATGACTCAGCGAAATCTTCGTGATTCCTCCGCATTAATGAAGGACCGGTTTCCCGGTCATGTACAGATGCACACCGTATTCGGATGAACGCAGAAGCACCAGGGGCTATTTAGTAGCCCCACCGTCAAACTCCTATGGCTAAGTGAAAGTGTTAAAGCTATATAGTCCGATTGCCTGGTTCGCCGTGCTATCACCTCCTTAATGGACCAAGACGTTGGATCAAGTGTGATTACGCACTTTTTCGAACACTCCCGCATTA
Source organism: Triticum aestivum (assembly GCF_018294505.1). NCBI lineage: Eukaryota > Viridiplantae > Streptophyta > Magnoliopsida > Poales > Poaceae > Triticum > Triticum aestivum. Next base: position 100,707,709 of record NC_057795.1, read on the forward strand.
TATGCATGGGGGCTGAAGCCGACGACTGCAAACTTTCAGGGTATATACATACATAAACAGCCGCACGGGAGGCACTATAATACTTTTAGGCAAAAGTATAAACACAGCCTTTATAATCAAAATAGCATTGTTTTTACAAATACATGTCACTCGAACATGTTACTCTTCGAGCACTGAGCCTCTATTAAACGGGCGCCTTCTAGGACTTCTTCAAAATAGTGCTCGGCTGGGTCCTGGCCTCCCATCGTACCCCGGGTCGCAATAGCGGTGGCCTCCATCCCTGCCCAATATGTTTTAACATGGGCAAGAGCCATCCGCGCACCCTCTATGCACGCCGACCTCTTCACATCATCGATATGCGACACAGCACCAAGGAATTGTTGCACCAAACCAAAATAACTGTCTGGCCTTGGTCCCTTCGGCCAAAGATGATCCACGATAGACCTCATAGCAAGCCCGGACAACATATGGAGCTCGGCCCATGCGGCAATCTTTTCATTCAATGGCACCGAATGCGTCGGGGCACTGAACTGCGACCAGAACAACCTTTCCACCTCATGATCTTTCCGATCTTTGTAAAACTCAGTCGCATCAGCAGCACTCTTTGCCAAGTCCACATACGCGTCTGCAACACTCCATAACTGATCCAGAGGGGCATACTTCGGATCTCCGAACTTCATCCACAACAAAAAAGGCCTCCCAACCGTGATATCTCCGGCTTCACGGAGCTCTTCCCTTATTCCTCTAATTTCAGAGCGAGTTTCCTTGGCTGCCTCCAAGGCCTTCTTCAGGTCAGCCGCTTTCGCTTGGCTTTCCTTTTCAAGGAGCTCATAGTGGCCGGCGACATCTTTTAGCTCAATAGCCATCTTGGCTATATTATCTTTGCTTTGGCGATGAGCAGCCTGTGCGGCTTCTAACTCTTCGGTCGCCTTTAGGGCTGCCGCATCGCTTCTTATGGCTTGTTCCTTGGCTCGGGCAAGCTCCGCCCGAAGGGTCTCCACGGCAGCAGCTCCATCTGCAGTCACAACATATTATAGATACTAGCATCATGCTCCTCTTAACATTTGCTGACAAGCCGAAAATACATACCCTGTGCCTCGTCAAGCCGCTTGTTCACAAGCGCGATGTCAGCATCCGCCACGTCAAGCTGCCGCTTTACTTCGGCAAAATCAGCAGTCCGGTCAGCCGCCGGACCCTTAGCCGCCTGCACATAAAAGCAGCGCTATCATTACCTGGGACTATGATCCTCTATTTGCCACCTATGGATGGCAACCAGAGTCTCAGGGGCTACTACCTATACAGAGCACACCTAGCGTGTGCGGTACTGTCCAAAATACACATATGTTGCTTGGCGTACCTCAAAGCCTCTTAACAGGCTCGTAAAAGCTTCATTCAACCCGCTTTTGGTGGATGAAATCCTCTCAACCACCATACCCTACGCCTCTGAGATAGCCGCTTGCTCCAGAAGACCCATCAGTATATCCGGCTGTGCATCGAACGGTCCCGGACTCTTTCTGTTGCTCTCCTTTGGAGCCGAATACTCCGGACTTTGGACGATCAAAGAGTTAACTTCTGGCCCTGGCGGATCAGGAGAAATCCTCCGTGATGACACCTCAGGGTCGTCCGCCCCATGAGTCGGGGAGGCAGGAGGAGGCATCTCGCTCTCCATCATCTCCGGAAGAAGATCCCCCGAAGAGAACTCTGTTGAGAAGGGCTACGAGCCGAACTGCAAGATAGATGTCTCGATTATTGTTCTCAAAGATGAAGAAGGGTATATTTACCAAAGTACTTTTGTTCACTTACGGCTCGGTCGAGGGCTGGCCCCCTTGCGGGCGTTGTGCGGTAAGAACGCCCTCCGGGGTAGGGCCCCCTGGCGAAGGCATCTTCCCTCATTTGGAAACCTCTGTTTCCAAGTCTTCAGAGGCGGCCCTTTTCTTCCCTTGGGGAGAGGGGATTCTAGATTCACCTCCCCAATTATCCTCCTTCGTGGAGACACCAATTCCCCCGGTTTGGATGTATAATGTGTGAAGCCCACTTTCGGCTTCTTTATTCCTCCCTTCACCTTCTCCCGATGGCACTTGATTAGGTGCGTGCTTGAGCATCCTGGTTAGTACAGGATCCGGTGATCCTTCGGGAAGGCGGGCTGAACACCTGATCCTCTCCGCCTTTCTTATCCAATCCTGGCAGAGAGCAATTTTTCAGAATGATGTTGTGACAAATAAAAAGGCAACATGTTCGGTCAAGGAAATACTTACTTGGGTATCCGGACGGTTACAGTTGAGACCCGCATCCTCGGTGGTGTCCGGACAATTCATTTGTGATCCGAAGAACAATCCATACATCTCTTTGAGCGTCACGCCGAAGAATTGTTGAACAGTTCGTGGTCCTTCCGGGTTGAACTCCCACATACGGAGAGATCGACGTTGGCATGGCAGGACCTGACGAACTAGCATAACTTGCATTACCTTGATAAGACTGACGTCCCTCTTGAGGAGATCTCGAATGCGGCTTTGCAATTTCAGCACATCATTAACTGACCCCCAGTCCAGCCCCTTGTTGACCCATGACGCCAGTTGGGGCGGAGGCCCGAGCGGAAGGCCGGGGCGGCCGCCCGCTTGTAACCCAGGGAGCTGTGATGTAAAACCACTCCCGTTGCCATAAATCGGACACCTCCGGGAAGGAACCCTTTGGCCATGGGGCATCAACGCCTTTGCTTATTGTAGCACCTCCGCACTCTGCGTGTCGCCCATCGATCATCTTCGGCTTCACATTGAAGGCCTTGAGCCATAAGCCGAAGTGTGGGGTGATGCGGAGGAAGGCCTCACACACGATGATAAATGACGAGATGTGAAGGATGAAATCTGGAGCTAGATCATGGAAATATAGCCCATAATAGAACATGAGCCCTCTCATGAAGGGATCAAGACTAAAACCTAGCCCTCGGAGGAAGTGGGAAACAAATACGACACTCTCGTTGGGTTTGGGAGTGGGGATGACCTGCCCTTGAGCAGGCAGCCTGTGTGGGATTTTGGCGGTGAGATACCTGGCCGCCCTAAGCTTCTTGATGTCCTCTTCCGTGACATAGGAGGCCATCCACCGGCCTTGAAGGTTGGATCCAGACATGGTTGAAGGTTCGAAGCGCTTAGCTTGAGGCTTGGGTGTTTTAACTCGAGGTGAAGGAAGGGAAGGATCGAGCATGAGAAGAAAAGGACAGGCCTTGGCCCCTTTATAAAGAGGGCGAATATCAAGCGTCCCCCGCGTGGCCGTTTGGAACCTGCCTAAAATCGAAGAGTCATACTAACAAGAACGGTTGGGTTACCCACACCCGTATTGATGAGAATGCCGTGATAAGGGGAACACGATCTCTGCTTTGACAAGACGTGCGAATAAAACTGCCTCGCAACACGTGCAGTGGCAGGCTGGTTGAAAAAAAAATGTTCGAATAATGACCGGGCCGTGGCGTGATGCCATGCTATGAAAAGTTGTCAGCAGATTATATTTGTGGGATATTGTGCTCACTACGGTGGTATGTGGAATTTGTTTTGCAGAGCCAGACACGATCCTTGTGTTCAAAATCTTCTATGGAGTATTCGGAGAAGGAACCCGCCTTGCAATGCCGAAGACAATCTGCGCGCCGGACTAATCGTCATTGAAGCCTGGTTCAGGGGCTACTGAGGGAGTCCTGGATTAGGGGGTCCTCGGACATCCGGACTATATACTTTGGCCGGACTGTTGGACTATGAAGATACAAGATTGAAGACTTCGTCCCGTGTCCAAATAGGACTCTCCTTTGTGTGGAAGGCAAGCTTGACAATTCGGATATGTAGATCTCCTTCTCTGTAACCGACTCTGTGTAACCCTAGCCCCCTCCGGTGTCTATATAAACCGGAGGGTTTAGTCCATAGGACAACAACAATCATAATCATAGGCTAGCTTCTAGGGTTTAGCCTCTACGATCTCGTGGTAGATCAACTCTTGTAATACTCATATCATCAAGATCAATCAAGCAGGAAGTAGGGTATTACCTCCATCGAGAGGGCCCAAACCTGGGTAAACATCGCGTCCCCCGCCTCCGGTTACCATTAGCCTTAGACACACAGTTCGGGACCCCCTACCCGAGATCCGCCGATTTTGACACCGACAGTGACCACCCCCAAGGGTTGCCATTTGTACGAGTTCGGTGACCGTCCTCAAGGGTCCCTTAGTGGAATCATGGCATCTTGCATTGTGCGAGGGCGTGAGTAGATTACGGTGGCTCTAGTGGCTTCTTGGAGGAGCATTGTGCCTCCACACCGCTCCAAACGAAGATTAGCATCCGCAACGGTGTGAACTTTGGGATACATGGTCGTCTCTGCGTGCCTCGGTTATCTCTTACCCGAGCCCTTTACTTATGCACTTTACTTTGTGATAGCCATAGTATGACATGGTATATATCTTGCTATCACTTAGTTGTTTATCTTGCTTAGCATAAGTTGTTGGTGCACATAGGTGAGCCTAGTTGATTTAGGTTTTGTGCTTGATAAATTAAACGCTAGTTTTATTTCACATTTGTTGAAGCCTAAACCGTAATTATTTAAAAGCGCCTATTCACCCCCCCCCTCTAGGCGACATTCATGATCTTTCATCTTTGTATATGAAACCTCAACTACCTCACCCGCTTTGCGTTTTGCCTCATATTTGACGCGTCGAGCGTCATATAGGAAGTCCCATGACGTAGATCTCATTCGAAAGTGCAGCTACGACTAACTGCTTAGAGGGTACTCCTTCGGGGGAGGGAGGACCCAACAGAACATTTGATGGGTTGGGAGTGGGCCATTTGGTTTCCATCTCCTGCAAAGTCTCCGGCGTCCTGACCATCGAATTTGTTTGCTTTTGAATCATGTTCTTTCTTGCGCTAGCCCTTTAATTGGAAAAGTGTGTGTGTTCTTATCATCCGCTGCTAGCCACTCAATTCTATACCTCTACCGCCACAGTGTCTCCTCCTGGTGGTATAGCTCTACAAGCCTGTCATTTTGACTTCAGCATGGGACGGGCCGACGCGATGCGGCAACAACCAAAGATTAGCGAGTTCCTCTTAAACTTCTCTAATATGTGTCCTCACATATCCAAATGAGCTAGCTTCCCATCTTGTGAGGGTGTGTGCAAAGCATGGAGTTTACTCTTCACCTCATTAAGCGAGTCACAAGGGTCCTCCGGTTTCCATCCATACAATCACATTGGCCAACTCCTGGATGTGTCCCCACATAACCTCGTATCGATAGGCACAAGGTACACTTGCACGTTCTCAAACGCCCACCCCTCCCAGTGCATGCTTTTGAATCGGCCCATGTGCGTTGCGGGGTACCCATTTTTTTCCTTTTACTCTTTTGTTTCTTTGCTTCTTCTAAAATATAGTGATTTCAGAAAATGTTCATGACTTTGGAACAAGTTTTTTTTGGAAATTTGTAAAAAAAAATCAATTTTTTTCATGAATTTGAAAAGTGTACTTCAATTTCAAAAAATGCTCATACATTTTTAAAGAATATTATGAATTTTAAAAAAATGTTCATGAAGTTTAAAATTCTTTATGAACTCAAAAAATCATGAATTTCAACAAAATTCTGGCAATCCAAAAATGTGTATGAATCCAAAAAATGTTCATGAATTAAAAAAGTTCTTTGATTCCAATTTTTCTATCGATTCAAAAAAGATTCACAAATTCAAAATATGCTTGTGAATTTTAAAGTATTGTTCCCAAATATATATACATATATATATATATATATATATATACATATATATATATATATATATTCACATATTCAAAAAAATTGTTCACGAATTTCGAAAATGACGCATAGTTACTTGTGGGAAAAAACGGCCCCAACAACTGCCCAATACCGCTAAAGAAAAGACTACTGCCCAATCGTAAAAAATTTGGACAACACTAAAATACAGCACAACCGCCAGTCATTTCCTTCCCGCGCGTCTTCTGCTGCCGCTCCTTCCGCCGGCTGCCGCCATGGCTGTTGGCGCCGCCTCTTCTCGCAGCGCTGCCTCTTCTTCTTCCTCCTCTCACACAACTCTCTCTTCTCCCTTAGTGTTAGACTTTGTATATACTGGGCCCCACTTGTAATTATATTGTACATCATTATGTACCTCTCTATATAATGAAAAAGTCACCCTACGTTTGGAGGTGTGCCACAAACCCTAAAACCCTTGTCTAATATGGTATCTGACGTAACGATCTGATGTCTTCCGCTCCGCCTCCGCCACCAGCCGCCGCCGTCGCCTCAAGCGCCGCCGGCACCGCGGTTTCCTTCCCCGCCCTTCTGCTGCCGGCCCCCGTCCACATGGATCACTCGTTCCTCCCGCCGTCCCTCGCGCGTATCCTCAACGTCGGAACTGCGCCCTACACGGCGGACGGATCGCTCGGCCCCCTGCAGACCCAATCGGCGGGGTCTCTCTTCGCCGGCCCGGTGTCTTCGCTGTACGTCGGCGTCTCATCTTCATCACCTGCTGCCTCGGCCCGGTCCCAGCAACTGTCGCCGCCGGCGGCTGCCGTGCACTCCCTTGTGCCCGCGCCGCCGCCACCTACTGCGTCGCCCCAGATGCGTGCGATCGCGCCTGCTCCGGCTGCCTCCATCTACACCGCAGTCGGCCCTACTGTTGCCAATGCCGCCCATGCCACTCACGGCGGCTACCCACTGTACGCGGCCTCATACGGCCCATTGCCACCCGCGCGTCCTTCCTATGGCGTGTACCCTGGCCAGGGCGCGTAACCGGCTCCGCCGCCCTATGGGGCGCCCTACCCGTATGGCCCCTCGCACCTGTACGCACCGGCTGCGGCGCCATCTGCACCGATGCCCTCTCCGACGCCATATGTGGATGCCGAAGCTGCTCTGGCCGCGATCTCATCGCCGCGGTTTTTATTCTCGCACCTCCTTCCGGTGAAACTTAAACCGGACAATTATCTGTACTGGTGTGCTCAAGTGCTCCCTCTTCTTCGCAGCCATTATTTGGAGGGGTTCGTCAACGGTACACTGCCATGTCCACCGCCACATCATCCGATGTTCCGTGCGTGGATCGCTCAGGACCAAGCCATCCTCTCAGCCATCCAGTCGTCCCTGGGTGAGGGTGTGGCCGGGCTCGTTCTCTTTGCTTCGTCCTCTCATGAGGTGTGGGACATCCTGGAGTCGAGTTTTTCGTCTCAATCTACTGTTCAATCCATGGCCATCCGTGCCAAGCTTGGTGAAACTCGCAAGGACAATGGTACGATGACCACCTTCTACAACAAGATCAAGAAGTTGGCCGACACTCTTGCTTCTATCGGAGAGCCCCTTTGTGACAACGAGTTCACATCCTTCATCCTAGCCGGCCTCGACAGCGACTACAACTCGCTTGCCGAGGTGATTAATGAACGCAAGGAGCCTCTTCGTCCTCAGGAACTCTACAGCCGTCTCTTGTCTACGGAGCAACGGCTCAACGCGCGCCGACCCGACGTCTCCATCAACTCCTCCGTCAACGCCGTGTACCGCGGCAAAGGCGGTGGCCGTGGCCCCTCTGCTTCTTCCTCGGGAGGAGGGGGCAAGTCAGGTGGTGGTGCGCCCTCGGCACAACAGCAGCAGGCCCCGCGCTCTGGCACCCCGGAGTTGTCGTTGACGGCCGCGCCTGCGCCTGCTGTACCGCCTGTGGTGCGGCGCAGCAATATCAGCTCTGTGGCCTGCCTCGCCATGTCGCCTCTCGCTGTCATCGCCGGTTCAAGACGGACTTCCTTGGCCTCGGCAATAATGGCAAGGGCAACGAGCGTCAAGTTAACATGGCGCAACAGGGTCACACTCCTTCTTATCCGGTTGATCCTTCTTGGTACATGGATACTGGCGCAACCACGCACGTCACCAACGAGCTGGGCAAGCTAATTGTCCAGCAGCCTTACCGTGGGCATGACAAGGTTCACACAGTTAACGGGGCAGGTATGCACATTTCGCATGTTGGTCAGGCATCACTTCTCACAAACACCTCTAGGACATTGCATCTTAGAAATGTTCTTCGTGTTCCCACAGTTGCACGTAACTTACTCTCTGTTCCTAAACTTACACAGGATAATAATGTTTTCTGTGAGTTTCACCCGTTTCATCTCTTTGTTAAGGATCATGCTACGAGGAACATACTTCTTAGAGGTCGCTACCGCCATGGTTTATATGCTCTTGATGCCCCCACCGACGTTCTTGCTCCTGCTGCTGCGTTCCAAGTCTTCAGTGGCGTCCGTGTGTCTCCATCACTATGGCACTCTCGTCTTGGTCACCCAGCTTCTCCCATTGTACGTCATGTCCTACATCGTCATGAGCTATCGTCCGAGTCTAGTAATAAAGATGCCGCCGTCTGTGATGCCTGCCAGCAAGGCAAGAGTCATCAGTTACCTTTTTCTGTTTCTACACATATAGTCAAAACTCCTCTTGAGCTTGTGTTTTCAGATGTATGGGGTCCTGCCCAGCTGTCCGTTAGTGGGCACGAATATTATGTTAGTTTCATTGATGCTTATAGTCGCTTTACCTGGATTTATCTTCTTAAGCATAAGTCTGATGTGTTTAATGTGTTTTTACAATTTCAAGCACATGTTGAGAGACTCCTAAATCGTAAAATCATTCATGTACAGTCAGACTGGGGGGTGAGTACTGCAACCTCAGTACCTTCTTTGAAAAACTTGGAATTGCTCATCGTGTTTCTTGCCCACATACACATCAGCAGGATGGTTCAGCTGAACGTAAGCACCGTCATATTGTTGAAACTGGGTTAACCTTGCTTGCTTATGCATCTGTTCCGTTTCGTTTTTGGAGTGATGCCTTTACTACAGTCTGTTTTCTTATAAATAGGCTTCCCTCGCGGCTCCTTCATATGAAAACTCCACTTGAACTCTTGCTTGGTCAGACTCCTGATTACACGTTTCTTAAAGTGTTCAGTTGTGCGTGTTGGCCGCATCTCCGTCCGTATAATAATCGCAAGCTTGAGTTCCGTTCAAAGAAGTGTGTCTTTCTAGGGTATAGTTCTGTTCACAAAGGGTATAAGTGCCTTCATGTCCCGTCTAATCGTGTGTATATCTCCTGAGATGTTGTTTTTGATGAACACGTTTTTCCCTTTGCTGCTCATCCCTCACATGACACAAGCTCCACACCGCCAGTGCACCCATCCACTATATTGCCTGATCAATTTGTAGATGCTGCACATTCGTCCTCTTTGTTGTCTAACCATGGTGCAGGTATTGGGAGATGTGTGCGGCTGGAGCTCCTGGATGAGGTTGACACTCCGGTTCCCTCGTCCCCGACGGCCACGTCATCACCGCCCGCTCATGTCGATCGGCTGGCTTCGTGCATGTCCCATGCAACGAGCCCGCCTGCGCCCGTGACCGCGGCTGCTGCACCGCGCGTCACCACTCCGGCCCAGCTGCCGCTTCTGCTGACTGGCGCGTCGGCCCAGCGGGCCATCTCGTCTGCGTCGGCATCCCCGCCATCGACGCCTGGGCCGTCCTTGCCTGGAAGTCCCCCACCGACTGGGCCGTCACCTGCACCGACGCATGGACCGTCCCCGCCTGGGAGTCCCCCGTCCTCCTCGTCGCCTGTGCGGCACTTGTCCTGCTCGCCTGGATCGGCGTCGCCCTTGAGTGGGTCGGCGTCTCCTGCCGTGTCTTCCTTGGCACCGCCACAGACTGCATCAGCCTCTGCCATGACGGATGCTGCGTCCACTTCATTATCCTCACCGTCGGTTTCGCCACCTGCTCCGCCCCCTGTGTCGCGTCCTCATACACGAAGCAAAAGTGGGGTGTTTCGTCCTAAGGAATGCAAGGATGGCACGGTGGCCTGGCTTGCGACTTGCATGGCGCAGGCCCAGTCCGACCCTACTGCTGAGCCTCGGCATTTTCAGGCTGCCCTGAGTATCCCTCACTGGCGTACTGCGATGGAGCAAGAATACCACGCTCTTCTTAAGAATGAAACGTGGCGACTGGTTCCTCCCAAGGCTGGTGTCAACATCATTGATTCAAAGTGGGTTTTCAAGGTAAAGAAACATGCTGATGGTTCTATCGAGAGATACAAGGCTCGACTGGTTGCTAAAGGATTCAAACAACGCCATGGCCTTGATTATGAGGACACCTTCAGTCCAGTGGTCAAGCCTACCACGATCCGGATTCTGCTCTCACTGGCAATTACCCGTGGCTGGTCTCTTCGTCAGCTTGATGTTCAGAATGCTTTCCTTCATGGTGTCCTTGAGGAGGAGGTTTACATGCGTCAGCCTCCTGGTTTTGTTGATCCAGCTCGTTCGCAGCATCTGTGTCGCCTTGTTAAGGCACTCTATGGTCTGAAGCAGGCTCCACGTGCTTGGCATGCGCATCTTGGCACCACTCTTCGGGCTCATGGATTTGTTCCCTCTCTGGCCGATACCTCGTTATTTCTTCTTCAGCGACCGACAGTTACTATGTACCTACTGGTCTATGTTGACGATATCATCTTGGTCAGTTCCTCGGACTATGCTGTGGATCGCTTGGTTTCTGCTCTGAGTGCTGACTTTGCGGTTAAGGATCTTGGGCAGCTTCACTATTTCCTTGGCCTCGAAGTTTTGTCCTCTGGTTCTGGCTTGACTCTCACTCAGCAGAAGTATTCTCTCGATATTCTTCGGCGGTCTGGTATGCTCCAGTGCAAGACAGCTACTACACCTATGTCCTCCACTGACAGACTCTCTGATCTCGATGGTTCTCTTCTCCCTGCTGATGAGGCTACTGAGTATCGCAGTATTGTTGGCGGCTTGCAGTACTTGACTATCACTCGTCCTGATATCTCCTATGCAGTCAACCGTGTCTGCCAGTTTCTTCATGCTCCTAGAGACTCTCACTGGGCTGCGGTTAAGCGCATCTTGCGCAACATCCGGTTCACTTCTTCTTATGGCTTGCATCTGCAACCGGCCCCCTCTGGAGTTCTCTCTCCGTTCTCTGATGCAGACTGGGCTGGGAGTCCGGATGACAGACGATCAACGGGGGGATATGCAGTGTTCCTTGGTTCGAATTTGATCGCCTGGAGTGCTCGTAAACAAGCAACGGTGTCCCGCAGTAGCACTGAAGCTGAGTACAAAGCAGTTGCAAATGCCACAGCAGAGCTTATTTGGATACAATTTTTGCTCAGAGAGTTGAAGATTCCTCAGAAGCAGCCACCGGTGCTTTGGTGTGATAACATTGGGGCGACGTATTTGTCTTCAAATCCAGTCTTTCATGCTCGCACCAAACACATCGAAGTTGATTACCATTTTTTCAGGGAACGTGTTGCCCAGAAACTGTTTCTTATCAAGTTCATCTCCTCGAAAGATCAACTTGCTGACATCTTCACGAAGCCACTGCCTCTTCCTCAGTTTGAGGGGTGTAGGCGCAATCTCAACCTGGTGAATTCTTCTGAGCACGGTTAAGATTGAGGGAGGGTGTTAGACTCTGTATATACTGGGCCCCACTTGTAATTATGTTGTACATCATTATGTACCTCTCTATGTAATGAAAAGGTCACCCCACGTTTGGAGGTGTGCCACAAACCCTAAAACCCTTGTCTAATACTTAGTTTCTCTCAAACACACAAGAACGCCCACACACACACACATATTTCAGGGAAGAACACATAGCTTTGCCAAATGACTCTCCCTTGGCTACTAGGAAGGCTACATTTTTCACTGCCCTCACGGCCTCACTTTCTCATTCATCTGATCACCTTAAATACCAGTACAATAGACCCACGCACGCACGGGTCAGCCGCCACACTCGGCTGCTAACCCCCACTAATCCAACAAACCCACTACATGCATGTGCACACACGTCCCTGCATGCAACTCACCCGGTCAAGCCACACATTGGCTCAACCGATTATCACTCAACTGGCTAGCTACACACACGCTAGAATAACAACCAAATCTACAGATCCTCTGGATGGACACGTATAGGACCAAGTCACCACTAATTGCTCCTGATTATCCCTCCTCCGCTTGATCTGTCACGCGACTCGATGGGCTGCTCCGACTCCGTAGTGTATGCAGCAAACTGACTAATACATCCACGCATGTAGACTACTCCCTCCGTTCCTAAATACTTATTTTTCTAGAGATTTCAACAAGTGACTACATACGGCGCAAAATGAATGAATCTACACTTTAAAATATGTCTACATACATCCGTATGTTTAGTCCATTTAAAATGCCTAGAAAGACAAGTATTTGGAAACGGAGGGAGTATTTGCTAATTGTCTAACCTCACAACTAGCTTGCATGTACACATGGTCTCATCTTCACATGACTACATGGCCACAACTTAGTCGGTTCGACATGACTACGTGCATGACTACTAAATGACTATGATGTAAAACAAAACAACATGGTTAACTCTAACAATCACCTCCTTAACCTTGTTGTCATTTATTCAAACTCCTCCATGGTGACCTTCAACACGAGCGCGCCGCCGTGGCACGTTCATTGCCGCATGTTTGCCACCGGTGCCGCAGCTCGCCGATGACTCGTTCGTCACCGGTGACGCAACTTGCCGATGACCCGCTTCCATGTTGTCGACGATGACGCACCTTGTCGACGACTCGGACATGGAACTCGTTGTGGCAATGGCCTCCGCTCCATGGCCATCACCTCCTTGCCGCCGGTGCCGCAACTCGCCGGTGACTCGCCTCCATATTGCCCACGATGACACACCTTGTCGCCGACTCGGACATGGATGTTGAACTCCTCATGGCAATGGCCTCCGCTCCATGGCCATCACCTCCTTGCCGCCGGTGCCACAACTTACCAGGCAGCACACCTCTCTCCATCGCTCGTGACGCAGCTCGACGATGATGGAGACGTGCACCGGCCGCTAGCACAATCGTGCCAGCAACAACATCCGCCGCGCCGCCACCGACGTCTCCCTCACATGGATTCCGTTGTGCCGCCGCCGTTGCCTCGGATCAATAAGGCTCTGATACCAATTGTTGACGCCGCCTCTTCTCGCAGCACCGCCTCTTCTTCTTCCTCCTGAGGTACTCCACCGCGCGACGGTGCTCTGGCTACGAGCGCTCCTCCGCTCGTACCTCCGTCGATGTCCTCCGCCTTCCCTTGCTGCTTGTTGCTGATCTTCGGCATCACGGCTCGTTCCGCAATGCCAACGCCACCAACTCCTCCGCCACCGAATCGCCTCCAACCCTAGGGCACTGGAGCAGCTGATGCAGACCAAGAAGGGCAGTGGCTCGAGCGGGTCTGCAGGAAAGAAGACAGGTGGGAAGAGTGATTCCACCAAGTCAGGGAAGGATTCAGGCAGTGACCGTGTCAAGCAGAAGAAGAAAGGAAAATTTGACATTGCCAAGGTGAGATGCTACAACTGCAACGAGACGGGACATTTCCAATCTGGTTGTCCAGAACCTAAACGCGAGAAGGCAAATCTCGTGCAGAAGGAGGAAGAGGATCCAGCACTGTTCATGCTGGAGACTTGTGAGTTGCAGCAGCAGAGTGTTGAACTGACTGAACATGTCTTCCTGAATGAAGAGAAAGTGGTGCCCAAATTCTCAGGTGCTCGTGACAACTTGTGGTACCTGGACTCTGGAGCAAGTAACCACATGACAGGCAATCCACAGAATTTTGCTGAGCTGGACCGTTCTGTTCACGGCAAGGTCAGGTTTGGGGACGGGTCTGCTGTAGAGATCTGCGGGCGAGGGGTTGTACTGATGCAGTCCTTCACTGGCGAGCACCGAGTGCTGCCAGATGTGTACTTTATTCCAAGACTGAAGAACAATATTATTAGTTTTGGACAGCTAGAGGAGAGCGGCTGTAAGTACACCGGCGAAGATGGTGTGATGACAATCTGTGATAGCCAGAGAAAGGTGCTTGCCCGCGTGCCCAGAACTCGAATTCGTATGTATGTACTGAAGATACAACAGTGTGAACCAGTTTGCCTGCTAGCACATGCAAAGGAGGATGCTTGGTTATGGCACATGAGATTTGGCCACATCAATTTCAGGTCATTATGCTCACTGGTGAAAACATGGTTGAAGGAATGCCATGCATTGAGCAAGTCGATCAAGTGTGTGACGGCTGCATGATCGCCAAGCAAAAAAGGTTGCCATTCCCAGCACAAGTAGCATTCAGAGCTCAACAGCAACTTGAGCTTTGGCATGGCGACCTCTGTGGGCCAATTACTTCAGTGACACCTGGTGGCAAGCGGTACTTTCTCCTGTTGGTTGACGATTTTTTCAGATTCATGTGGGTTGTCCTGCTGAAGGAAGAAGAAGAGGCGGCGCTGCGAGAAGAGGCGGCGCCAACAATGGCTGCCGCTCCTGGAATCCGGCGGTTCCTCCACGGATCCGGTCGATTCGGCAGCGAATCGACCGCCTGCAGGGTCGCCGGCCCTCCTGTCCACCTCCAGCCGCCACGCCCGAGCTCCGGCCCGAGGAGACGCCGGCCGACGAGCAGCGCCCCGACCCCGCCGTGCGCCCGGGAAGACGAGCAGCGCCACGCTCGATTCGTGGTCGCCGTGCTCGATCCGGGCGGCAGCGCCTGTAGGCCAAGTCGCCGCGCACGGTCCGCCGCTGCTGCTGCGTGCTGCGATTCGTGCCCCGGGCTGCATCGTCTACGAGCACCGCGCAAAGGCGCTGATGGCCGTGATCCAGACGCTGATCCGGGGGGCTGAGGGGCGCTGCCTCTACCTGAAACTGTCTGTGCATTGCTGCCATTGTATTGTGATCACTTGCCTTAACCAGTAGAATAATTTCTTTCTGGAACTATTGCTTTTTTAGTTTCAGAAAGGCACAACAGCAAATTGAGACACCATAAATGGGGTCGCACCTGTAACAAAAGGCACATTGGTGCCCCGACCCCCGCGTTGCCCGAGCCGGGCGACTCGGAGGAAACCCTAGCCGCCGCAGGTTCGTTCCCCGCCTCCAGCCCACAGCCGCGTCGCCGTCGCCGGAGGGCCGGCCGGCTAAGCCGCGCGGGCCCTGGGATGGCGACGGCGGGGCCGTTCCTCTCCTCCAACCCTCTCCCTCCGCCTCCCTCCTGAGTCCGGATCTGGTGCCTGCGATGGCGGCGGCCTTCACCAGCGGTGCGTGCGTCCCCCACCGGCGGCTCCGTCGTGCTGGCGGCCCTGGTGCACCCCCACCCACCCCCGGCTGCGAGTCCGTGCGGTAGCTCCGTCCGGCCCTAGATCTGGGGGTCCACTCCGGCTGGTTGTGGTGCTCTCCGGTCGACCCCGTGGTGGCCGGGCGCGCCCTGCTATCCGCGTCCCCTCCTCCTCCGACCCCCCTCTCTTCGAGCTCCGGGTCGGCCTCCTCGGGAGATTGCGTTGGAGGCGGCTGGTTGCGCCCGGTGGCGGCGGCTTCTGGCCGCGCGTCGTCCGAATTTTGGTTGTGCGCAAGTTCCCCTCATCTTCCACCCGGCAGGGGCGGCTTCAACCCGGTGGCCATGGGCCCGCGTCTCCTCCGGTGCTCCTGGCCTGCCGGCGCGGCTTCGGACCCGACGTGCCCGGGGAGCTGCGTTTTCTGGCTCCCTTGGCTCGCTGGTTCTTCAGCATCTCCGCATCACCACCACCCTGTCGATTGTTGGAAATATGCCCTAGAGGCAATAATAAAAGTATTATTATATTTCAATGTTCATGATAAATGTCTTTTATTCATGCTATAACTGTATTATCCGGAAATCGTAATACACGTGTGAATACTTAGACCACAATATGTCCCTGGTGAGCCTCTAGTTGACCAGCTCGTTGTGATCAACAGATAGTCATGGTTTCCTGACTATGGACATTGGATGTCGTTGATAACGGGATCACATCATTAGGAGAATGATGTGATGGACAAGACCCAATCCTAAGCATAGCATAAAAAGATCGTATAGTTCGTTTTGCTAGAGCTTTGCCAGTGTCAAGTATCTCTTCCTTCGACCATGAGATCGTGTAACTCCCGGATACCGTAAGAGTGCCTTGGGTGTATCAAACGTCACAACGTAACTGGGTGACTATAAAGGTGCATTACAGGTATCTCCGAAAGTAGCTGTTGGGTTGACACGGATCGAGACTGGGATTTGTCACTCCGTATGACGGAGAGGTATCTCTGGGCCCACTCGGTAATGCATCATCATAATGAGCTCAATGTGACCAAGGTGTTGGACACGGGATCATGCATTACGGTACGAGTAAAGTGACTTGCCGGTAACGAGACTGAACAAGGTATTGGGATACCGACGATCGAGTCTCGGGCAAGTAACGTACCGATTGACAAAGGGAATTGCATACATGGTTTGATCGAATCCTCGACATCGTGGTTCATCCGATGACAACATCGAGGAGCATGTGGGAGCCATCATGGGTATCCAGATCCCGCTGTTGGTTATTGGCTGAGAGCGTCTCGGTCATGTCTGCATGTCTCCCGAACTCGTAGGGTCTACACACTTAAGGTTCGGTGACGCTAGGGTTATTAGGAAGACTAGTATGTGACTACCGAATGTTGTTCGGAGCCCCGGATGGGATCCTGGACGTCACGAGGAGATCCGGAAGGGTCCGGAGGTAAATATTTATATATGGGAAGTTGTCAAACGGACACCGGGAAGTTTCGGGGTCATACCGGTATTGTACCGGGGCCACCGGAAGGGTTCCGGGGGTCCACCGGGAGGGGCCTCCCCTCCCGGGGGGCCACATGGGCTGCGTGGGGCAGGGAGCCAGCCCCTGGTGGGCTGGCCGCACCCCCCTCCCTTGGGCCCATGCGCCTAGGGTTGAGGGGGAACCCTAGAGGGGGTGCCCCCCTTGGCTTGGGGGGCAAGCCACCCTCTCCCCTCTCCCCTAGGCCGCCGCACCCCCCCTAGATGGGTTCTAGGGGGCCGGCCCCCTTCTCCCTTCCCCCTATAAATAGAGGGGTGAGGGGAGGGCAGCCGCACCACCCTCCAAGGCGCAGCCCTCCCCTCCCCAACACCTCTCCTCCTCCGTTGTGTGCTTGGCGAAGCCCTGTCGGAGTACTGCCTCTCCACCATCACCACGCCATCGTGCTGCCGGTGGAGCTGTCTTCCTCAACCTCTCCTTCCCCCTTGCTGGATCAAGAAGGAGGAGACGTCTCCCGTCCCGTACGTGTGTTGAACGCGGAGGTGTTGTCCGTTCAGCACTTGGTCATCGGTGATTCGAATCACGTCGAGTACGACTACTTCATCACCTTGCAAGCTTCCGCACGCGATCTACAAGTGGTATGTAGATGCAAACTCTCTCCCTTGACTCGTTGCTTAGATGAACTCATAGATGGATCTTGGTGAAACCGTAGGAAAAATTTTAATTTTCTGCAACGTTCCCCAACAGTGGCATCATGAGCTAGGTCTATGCGTAGTTCTCTTTGCACGAGTAGAACACAATTTGTTGTGGGCGTGGATTTTGTCATCTTACTTGCCTCTACTAGTCTTTTCTTGCTCAACGGTATTGTGGGATGAAGCGGCCCGGACCAACCTTACACGTACGCTTACGTGAGACCGGTTCCACCGACTGACATGCACTAGTTGCATAAGGTGGCTGGCGGGTGTCTGTCTCTCCCACTTTAGTTGGAGCGGAATCGATGAACAGGGCCCTTATGAAGGGTAAATAGAAGTTGACAAAATCACGTTGTGGTGATTCGTAGGTAAGAAAACGTTCTTGCTAGAACCCAATTGCAGCCACGTAAAAGATGCAACAACAATTAGAGGACGTCTAACTTGTTTTTGCAGCGATTGATCATGTGATGTGATATGGCCAGAAGTTGTGATGAATGATGAATTGTGATGTATGAGATCATGTTCTTTGTAATAGGATTCACGACTTGCATGTCGATGAGTATGACAACTGGCAGGAGCCATAGGAGTTGTCTTTATTTTTTGTATGACCTGCGTGTCATTGAATAACGCCATGTAAACTACTTTACTTTATTGCTAAACGTTAGTCATAGAAGTAGAAGTAGTCGTTGGCGTGACAACTTCATGAAGACACGATGATGGAGATCATGATGATGGAGATCATGGTGTCAAGCCGGTGACAGGATGATCATGGAGCCCCGAAGATGAAGATCAATGGAGCTATATGATATTGGCCATATCATGTCACAACTATATAATTGCATGTGATGTTTATTATGTTTATGCATCTTGTTTACTTAGGACGACGGTAGTAAATAAGATGATCCCTTACAAAAATTTCAAGAAGTGTTCTCCCCTAACTGTGCACCGTTGCTACAGTTCGTCGCTTCTAAGCACCACGTGATGATCGGGTGTGATGGATTCTTACGTTCACATACAACGGGTGTAAGACAGTTTTACACAGCGAAAACACTTAGGGTTAACTTGACGAGCCTAGCATGTGCAAACATGGCCTCGGAACACGGAGACCGAAAGGTCGAACACGAGTCGTATGGAAGATACGATCAACATGAGAATGTTCACCGACGATGACTAGTCCGTCTCACGTGATGATCGGACACGGGCTAGTCGACTCGGATCGTGTAACACTTAGATGACTAGAGGGATGTCTAATCTAAGTGGGAGTTCATAATTTGATTAGAACTTTATTATCATGAACTTAGTCTAAAACCTTTGCAAATATGTCTTGTAGATCAATGGCCAACGCTAATGTCAACATGAACTTCAACGCGTTCCTAGAGAAAACCAAGCTGAAAGATGATGGCAGCAACTATACGGACTGGGTCCGGAACCTGAGGATCATCCTCATAGCTACCAGGAAACAATATGTCCTAGAAGGACCGCTAGGTGACGCTCCCGTCCGAGAGAACCAAGACATTATGAATGCTTGGCAAACTCGCGCTGATGATTACTCCCTCGTTCAGTGCGGCATGCTTTACAGCTTAGAACCGGGGCTCCAAAAGCGTTTTGAGCACCACGGAGCATATGAGATGTTCGAAGAGCTGAAACTAGTTTTTCAAGCTCATGCCCGGGTCGAGAGATATGATGTCTCCGACAAGTTCTACAGTTGTAAGATGGAGGAAAACAGTTCTGTCAGTGAGCACATCCTGAAGATGTCTGGGTTGCACAACCGTATGACCCAGCTGAACATTAACCTCCCAGATGAGGCGGTCATTGACAGAATCCTCCAGTCGCTCCCACCAAGCTACAAGAGCTTTGTGATGAACTACAACATGCAGGGGATGGAAAAGACCATTCCTGAAGTGTTCTCGATGCTGAAGTCAGCAGAGGCTGAAATCAAGAAAGAACATCAAGTGTTGATGGTCAATAAGACCACTAAGTTCAAGAAGGGCAAGGGTAAGAAGAACTTCAAGAAGGACGGCAAAGATGTTGCCGCGCCTGGTAAGCCAGTTACTGGGAAGAAGTCAAAGAATGGACCCAAGCCTGAGACTGAGTGCTTTTATTGCAAAGGGAAGGGTCACTAGAAGCGGAACTGCCCCAAATACTTAGCGGATAAGAAGGCCGGCAACACCAAAGGTATATTTGATATGCATGTGATTGATGTGTACCTTACCAGTACTCGTAGTAACTCCTGGGTATTTGATACCGGTGCCGTTGCTCATATTTGTAACTCACAGCAGGAGCTGCGGAATAAACGGAGACTGGCGAAGGACGAGGTGACGATGCGCGTCGGGAATGGTTCCAGAGTCGATGTGATCGCCGTCGGCACGCTGCCTCTACATTTACCTACGGGATTAGTTTTGAACCTTAATAATTGTTATTTAGTGCCAAGTTTGAGCATGAACATTGTATCTGCATCTCGTTTAATACGAGATGGCTACTCATTTAAGTCTGAGCATAATGGTTGTTCGATTTATATGAGAGATATGTTTTATGGTCATGCTCCGATGGTCAATGGTTTATTCTTAATGAATCTCGAGCGTAATATTACACATGTTCATAGTGTAGATGCCTAAAGATTTAAAGTTGATAACGATAGTCCCACATACTTGTGGCACTGCCGCCTTGGTCACATTGGTGTCAAGCGCATGAAGAAGCTCCATGCCGATGGACTTTTAGAGTCTCTTGATTATGAATCGTTTGACACGTGCGAACCATGCCTTTTGGGCAAAATGACCAAGACTCCATTCTCCGGAACAATGGAGCGAGCAACCAACTTGTTGGAAATCATACATACCGATGTGTGCGGTCCAATGAGCGTTGAGGCTCGCGGAGGATATCGTTATGTTCTCACTCTCACAGATGACTTGAGTAGATATGGGTATGTCTACTTAATGAAACACAAGTCTGAGACCTTTGAAAAGTTCAAGGAATTTCAGAATGAGGTAGAGAATCAACGTGACCGAAAGATAAAATTCTTACGATCAGATCGTGGAGGAGAATACTTAAGTCACGAATTTGGTACACACTTAAGGAAATGTGGAATCGTTTCACAGCTCACGCCGCCTGGAACACCTCAGCAAAACGGTGTGTCCGAACGTCGTAATCGCACCCTATTGGATATGGTGCGGTCTATGATGTCTCTTACTGATTTACCGCTATCATTTTGGGGATACGCTCTAGAGACAGCTACATTCACTTTAAATAGGGCACCGTCTAAATCCGTTGAGACGACACCGTATGAATTATGGTTTGGAAAGAAACCTAAGCTGTCGTTTCTAAAAGTTTGGGGATGCGATGCTTATGTCAAGAAACTTCAACCTGAAAAGCTCGAACCCAAGTCGGAAAAATGTGTATTCATAGGATACCCTAAGGAAACTGTCGGGTATACCTTCTACTTAAGATCCGAAGGCAAGATCTTTGTTGCCAAGAACGGATGCTTTCTGGAAAAAGAGTTTCTCTCGAAAGAAGTAAGTGGGAGGAAAGTAGAACTCGATGAAGTACTACCTCTTGAGCGGGAAAGTGGCGCAGCGCAGGAAACCGTTCCTGTGATGCCCACACCAACTGAAGAGGAAAACAATGATGATGATCAAGGTACTTCGGATCAAGTTACTGCTGAACTTCGTAGGTCCACTAGGACACGTTCCGCACCAGAGTGGTACGGCAACCCTGTCCTGGAAATCATGTTGTTAGACAACAATGAACCTTCGAACTATGAAGAAGCGATGGCGGGCCCGGATTCCAACAAATGGCTTGAAGCCATGAAATCCGAGATAGAATCCATGTATGAAAACAAAGTATGGACTTTGACAGACTTGCCCGGTGATCGGCGAGCGATAGAAAACAAATGGATCTTTAAGAAGAAGACGGACGCGGATGGTAATGTTACAATCTATAAGGCTCGACTTGTCGCTAAGGGTTATCGACAAGTTCAAGGGATTGACTACGATGAGACTTTCTCTCCCGTAGCGAAGCTGAAGTCCGTCCGAATCATGTTAGCAATTGCCGCATACTATGATTATGAGATATGGCAAATGGACGTCAAAACGGCATTCCTTAACGGGCATCTTAAGGAAGAACTGTATATGATGCAGCTGGAAGGTTTTGTCGATCCTCGGAACGCTAACAAAGTATGCAAGCTCCAGCGATCCATTTATGGACTGGTGCAAGCATCTCGGAGTTGGAACATTCGCTTTGATGAGATGATCAAAGCGTTTGGGTTTATGCAGACTTATGGAGAAGCCTGCGTTTACAAGAAAGTGAGTGGGAGCTCTGTAGCATTTCTCATATTATATGTAGATGACATACTCTTGATGGGAAATAATATAGAATTTCTGGACAGCATTAAGGCCTACTTGAATAAGTGTTTTTCAATGAAGGACCTTGGAGAAGCTGCTTATATATTAGGCATCAAGATCTATAGAGATAGACCGAGACGCCTCATAGGTCTTTCACAAAGCACATACCTTGATAAGATTTTGAAGAGGTTCAAAATGGACCAGTCCAAGAAGGGGTTCTTGCCTATGTTACAAGGTGTGAGATTGAGCTCGGCTCAGTCACCGACCACGGCAAAAGATAAAGAAGAGATGAGTGTCATCCCCTATGCTTCAGCCATAGGATCTATTATGTATGCCATGCTGTGTACCAGACCCGATGTAAACCTTGCCGTAAGTTTGGTAGCAAGATACCAAAGTAATCCCGGCAAGGAACACTAGACAGCGGTCAAGAATATCCCGACGTACCTGAAAAGGACGAAGGACATGTTTCTCGTTTATGGAAGAGACGAAGAGCTCGTCGTAAAGGGTTACGTCGATGCTAGCTTCGACTCAGATCTGGATGACTCTAAGTCACAAACCGGATACGTGTATATGTTGAATGGTGGAGCAGTAAGCTGGTGCAGCTGCAAGCAGAGCGTCGTGGCGGGATCTACGTGTGAAGCGGAGTACATGGCAGCCTCGGAGGCAGCGCATGAAGCGATTTGGGTGAAGGAGTTCATAACCGACCTAGGAGTCATACCCAATGCGTCGGGGCCGATCAAAATCTTCTGTGACAACACTGGAGCTATTGCCCTCGCCAAGGAGCCCAGGTTTCACAAGAAGACCAGGCACATCAAGCGTCGTTTCAACTCCATCCGTGAAAATGTTCAAGATGGAGACATAGAGATTTGCAAAGTGCACACGGATCTGAATGTCACAGATCCGCTGACTAAACCTCTCTCGCGTGCAAAACATGATCAACACCAGAACTCTATGGGTGTTCGATTCATCACAATGTAACTAGATTGGTGACTCTAGTGCAAGTGGGAGACTGTTGGAAATATGCCCTAAAGGCAATAATAAAAGTATTATTATATTTCAATGTTCATGATAAATGTCTTTTATTCATGCTATAACTGTATTATCCGGAAATCGTAATACACGTGTGAATACTTAGACCACAATATGTCCCTGGTGAGCCTCTAGTTGACCAGCTCGTTGTGATCAACAGATAGTCATGGTTTCCTGACTATGGACATTGGATGTCGTTGATAACGGGATCACATCATTAGGAGAATGATGTGATGGACAAGACCCAATCCTAAGCATAGCATAAAAAGATCGTATAGTTCGTTTTGCTAGAGCTTTGCCAGTGTCAAGTATCTCTTCCTTCGACCATGAGATCGTGTAACTCCCGGATACCGTAAGAGTGCCTTGGGTGTATCAAACGTCACAACGTAACTGGGTGACTATAAAGGTGCATTACAGGTATCTCCGAAAGTAGCTGTTGGGTTGACACGGATCGAGACTGGGATTTGTCACTCCGTATGACGGAGAGGTATCTCTGGGCCCACTCGGTAATGCATCATCATAATGAGCTCAATGTGACCAAGGTGTTGGACACGGGATCATGCATTACGGTACGAGTAAAGTGACTTGCCAGTAACGAGACTGAACAAGGTATTGGGATACCGACGATCGAGTCTCGGGCAAGTAACGTACCGATTGACAAAGGGAATTGCATACAGGGTTTGATCGAATCCTCGACATCGTGGTTCATCCGATGACAACATCGAGGAGCATGTGGGAGCCATCATGGGTATCCAGATCCCGCTGTTGGTTATTGACTGAGAGCGTCTCGGTCATGTCTGCATGTCTCCCGAACCCGTAGGGTCTACACACTTAAGGTTCGGTGACGCTAGGGTTATTAGGAAGACTAGTATGTGACTACCGAATGTTGTTCGGAGCCCCGGATGGGATCCTGGACGTCACGAGGAGATCCGGAAGGGTCCGGAGGTAAAGATTTATATATGGGAAGTTGTCAAACGGACACCGGGAAGTTTCGGGGTCATACCGGTATTGTACCGGGGCCACCGGAAGGGTTCCGGGGGTCCACCGGGAGGGGCCTCCCCTCCCAGGGGGCCACATGGGCTGCGTGGGGCAGGGAGCCAGCCCCTGGTGGGCTGGCCGCACCCCCCTCCCTTGGGCCCATGCGCCTAGGGTTGAGGGGGAACCCTAGAGGGGGCGCCCCCCTTGGCTTGGGGGGCAAGCCACCCTCTCCCCTCTCCCCTAGGCCGCCGCCCCCCCCCCTAGATGGGTTCTAGGGGGCCGACCCCCTTCTCCCTTCCCCCTATAAATAGAGGGGTGAGGGGAGGGCAGCCGCACCACCCTTCAAGGCGCAGCCCTCCCCTCCCCAACACCTCTCCTCCTCCGTTGTGTGCTTGGCGAAGCCCTGTCGGAGTACTGCCTCTCCACCATCACCACGCCGTCGTGCTGCCGGTGGAGCTGTCTTCCTCAACCTCTCCTTCCCCCTTGCTGGATCAAGAAGGAGGAGACGTCTCCCGTCCCGTACGTGTGTTGAACGCGGATGTGCTGTCCGTTCAGCACTTGGTCATCGATGATTCGAATCACGTCGAGTACGACTACTTCATCACCTTGCAAGCTTCCGCACGCGATCTACAAGTGGTATGTAGATGCAAACTCTCTCCCTTGACTCGTTGCTTAGATGAACTCATAGATGGATCTTGGTGAAACCGTAGGAAAAATTTTAATTTTCTGCAACGTTCCCCAACATCGATATCTTGGTTGGTCGTCCATCCTGGTGCATCTTCGCCTCTGGCACGCTTCGGGAGCTGCGTCCCCTTCCGGCTCCCTGGGCACGCCGGTGTCCCTGCTGCTCGGGTCTTGGTGTCCTTGATCTGCGCCCCTTTCCAGATCATGGCTCGTCCGGGGCTCCGGCCACCATCGCATCCCGCCACCTTTCACTCCGCTCAGCCATGCAACCTCGTCCTCCTCCGTAGCTTGTGCTCCAGTGGCGTCCGGTACCTCCTTTGGTGTCAGGTGCGGCTCCTCTTCCTCCAGTCGCTGCTCTGGCGTAGGCCCAACTGCCTCATATCCGATCTATGCTCCGATGCTTGGGATTGCTCGGAATTTGGCCAGGGCGAAATCCCTACAGCTTATGCTGGCAGCAGCGACATCTGCGGATGCCGTCTCCTTCTTGAAGGCGCTGCCATGGCCATCTTCTGGGCCCCTCTTCGAGCTTCGGGGGAAACCCTAGGTCTGGTTTTCCGGACCAGACGACGATGGCGTCTCGGTGTGGTTCTCCTTCGTGAAGGCGTTGTCTTGTTTTGCTCGTGGCGTCCTCAGTGCTAGTTCTGGAGCTGTGTGTAGTTTGGTTGTTAGTTGGATAGCTTCTCTGGTAGGAGAGTTTAGCTGTGTTCTTCTTTGCTTGGGTCGAGCATTTTCCATCTTTCCGCTTGGGCACCATGTTCACGCCCCTTCGCGTGCCTGTCATGTGTTGTACCACCACCTCATGTACTCACTCTATCTTCTTCTATCAATGAAATGATACACATTATATGCGTATTCCCCCAAAAAAAACAGCAAATTGAATCACAATAGCTAGATGCAAGTCAACCAGGCTCACTCGAATAATTTGATCTTATAGGTACACAGATTCATCAAACACCTCTTACACCTGGCCGAAAGTGAAACTGTTGAGTACATGGTTATTACGAAAGATGAGATAGACTAGGATTTGTTCATGCCTTGTCTTCTACTCCAAGTAGATTATTGTACTCCTATATATATATGTGCATGAGGCTCAAGCAATACAACAACTATTTCATCAATCCTCTCTCTCCCTTCTAACATGATATCAGTTTCCGGGTTCTAAACCTTAGCCGCCGCCGCTTCCGCACCTGCGCGTCGCCCCTGGGGCGGTCGGCCTTCATGATCGCCGCCGGGGGCTGCGCCGCCCATCCCTAGGGTTCGTCCGCCGATCATGTTGACCGGCTGCCCTGGAGAGTCTTTTTCCCGAGCTCTTGCTCCGGGGTTTTCTCTCTCCCGCCGGTCATCTTAATCGGCGGTTTCTTTTTGGTTTTCCGATCTAATCTTGATCGGTTTGCGTCGCCCACCGCCGCCGTCGACTCCGTGCGCCTCTACTCCAACACCAGCGCGATCAGCCGGCTTCTTCACCAACCCGACGGCTTCGCGCGTCGTCCGCGCGTCTGCCGACCGGTCGCCCCGACCCGGCAGCCTCGCATCATGCGGCGGCCCTTCACGCCGCCATTCGCGCACCGACCCGCCCGTCGATCTACGCCGGCCGTCACCGCCCTGCTCCGACCGGGACTCCTCCATCACCCCGACCCGGCGACCTCGTGCCCTGCGGTGCGCCCGCCGTCGCCAGCTTCCTCTCAGACTCCGCTACCATCACGCCTCCACCTAGCGGCGTCCCTGACCTCGCGCGCGATCGAATTGATCATCCGCCCGCTGCCGCGATCCGCCTCATCTACACCGTGCGACCGACCTGGCCCATCGGTTGCGCGCGCCTCCGCAGGCCAAGTGAAGACCGTTCCAAGTTCAACGTGCCCCTCTACCGATCGAGCAATGGGTTGCCGCTGCGTCGCACTGTCGGGCCGCAGCGCCGCCGCCCCGTGGTTCTTCTCCCGGCTGCACCGACCCGCGTCACCGCTGCGTTGCCCCTTCGGGCCGTAGTGCCGCGGCCCGCGGTCCACCGTCGTCCCGAGGCCGTCCGCTCCAGGTCGTCCCCGTGGCAGCACCGACCCTCGCGCCGCCGCTGCGTCGCCCCGTCGGGCCGTAGAGAGCGTGGCACACGGTCCACGCCGTCGTCCCCGCGGTTGCACCGTCCCGCGCTCCTCCGCCGCGTCGCCCCTTTGGGCTGTCGCGCCGCGGCCCGCGGTCCCTGCCGCCGCCCCGAGGTCTTCCAGCCGTCGCCCCGACCTACCCGCCGCTGCTGCATCGCCCCTTCGTACCGTAGCACGGCGGCCCGTTCTCCTCTCCACCGTCATCGTGCGTCGACCTCCTGTGGTATGCGTCGCGCTGTCTCCCTTGGCGCGGGAACGCCACCGTCCGCGCCGGTCTTCGTCACGCTGTCAGGGTTCCTCGCCTACTTCGAGCACCGCCGCCGCACTCCTAACCTAGCCGCCGCCGTCGCCGTCAGGCCGCCGCCGCCGCTCTTCTTTGGCCGCCGCCGCCGCTACCTCCGTAGCCGCCACCGCCGCGTGTCCACCCCATTCGTCTTCGTCCAGCACCAGCCCGTCGCCAGCGTAGCCGTCATCTACTCCGACCACTTCGTCTACTCCGACCATCGCGGGCGACATCGACCCCGAGCTGATTGGCGCCGCAACCGTCATCGAGTTCTTCTCTGCTGGCCCGTCCGATTTCTTTGACATGGCGTATAACTCGTGTTGGTCCCTCGTCTACGCATGCCCGGTGTTGGCAACACTGATGTGTGCTTTCGTCCATGACGTGTCCCGGGCCTGGCAAGCCTGGTGCGGCGCTTCGTCAACTTCGTCTTGGTCCGTCTACGCATGCCCGGTGCTGGCAACACCGGTGTGTGCCTTCGTCCATGATGTGTCCCGGGCTTGGCAAACCCGCCGCGACGCGTCGTCAACAATATCTTCTTCCCGGCGCACCATTATTTCGACACCACTGCGCCCATGCTAACTCGGCGCCCCCTTGCGTCCGCGGCTGCACAGCGACTTCCTCGACACCGGCCACCCCGACTCGACATCGACCACGACATTATAAGCACGGCTACCTCGACCACGGCTCCACCACCCACGCTCTCGGCTACATCGACAACGACACAAAAGGGCTACCGTCTTGCTTGAGCAACCTCGTCGGCTTCCACTCCAGCCACGACTCCGCGATGCATCGACTGTTTCGACTGTGTGTGGGGGGGTGGAGGGGGTGTCCGTCGGCTTGCCTTCGGATTCTTCTCCAGTCTCACCATTTGCGTCGCTACGTTGTGACTGCGGGGGATGTTGAGTATATTGGTTATTAGGAAAGATGAGATACACTAGGATTTGTTCCTGCCTTGTCTTGTACTCCTAGTAGATCATTGTACTCATATATATACATATGCCCATGAGGCTCAAGCAATAGAACAACTATTTCACCAATCCTCTCTCTCCCTTCTAACAGAAACGAACATGTTCCTCTGTATCATACCCTCTCTCTGGCACCAAAGTCTCCCCAATGCTTGCACATTGCCATCTCCATGTGCCGTCAGAGGAGAACCTCGTAACGGCGCCCCCGGCTGACGGTGCAGAGTGGCCGGAGAAGACGCGAGGACGGAGCACCCGCGTCCAGACGAAGTAGCCGGCCCCGGCTATCAGGGCCGCCGCCGCAATTGTGATGAATATGACCGCGACAGGGGAGAGCTTCGTCGGCGGGTAGTGCGGTGGCGGTGGTGGCGGCGAGTTCAACTGCGGTTTTGCGCCGGCGAGGCCTGAGCTTGGGCCATCAGGAGGAGGAGGAGGACTACTGTGGTTCACTACGGCCCCCTCAGCCTAACATGTAGCTCCGCCGTTGGTTGAGCTCATGATGTAGTATTTTGCAGAGTGTGAACTTTTCCGCTGAATATATAGGCCAAGCGCGGGTCGGAGAGGGGCCGAGCGGCTCGGCATCGACGGTGGGGCGGAGCCGGAGGATTGGGGGAATTTTTTTTCTTCGCCAGTCACAGGACA
Organism: Triticum aestivum; assembly: GCF_018294505.1. Lineage (NCBI taxonomy): Eukaryota > Viridiplantae > Streptophyta > Magnoliopsida > Poales > Poaceae > Triticum > Triticum aestivum. The sequence goes on from NC_057795.1 coordinate 100,735,973, forward strand.
TTTTGTTTTGGACCGATCGGTGGGCAATTGTTTGCAAGCATTTTGGTTGAATCGTGAATTGAAGGCAATTTTGTTCATACTAGGTACTAGGACATTATTTCAGGCAACAGTAGGCATTTTCATGTGGATTATGAGTGGGGTCTGAGAGGGATCTGCCTGCATCAACACGCAGATGAAGCAACTCTTTAAAACAGACTTACTACATTTTATTGCCACCCCAAAATTCTGCATAATGCTAGAGGGGCACTTTTTTCTGTCGCCTACTGCAGAGTTTCTAAAATATTTCCTTTTTCTTTTCTTTTCTACTTTTTCGAAAGGAACTGATCCCCCTGATCTCTCTTTTGCAGGCACCAGCTGCAAAACTTTGGGAGGTCCTGAGGAACTCACAACAACTTAAGGAATTGGCCTAACACAAAACAGATTGAGGGTCCATACTGTACAAAGATCGCAGGCGAAAGGACATGTTCTAACTGGGAAGAGAAGGGGGTACACACGGACGAAATAGCAAAGCAAGTTTTGCTGTAACATGATCTAAAGTTCAGAAGTAGCAGGGGAGATGGGAGTCCTTTTTACATCTTTTTGTTTTGTATACGACCATTGGTGATATGATCCTTCTACGATCCTCAATCAGGCCACTGCGCTGTGCTATGCCGCTACCTACTACTCTCTCTGTCCGAAAATACTTGCCATCAAAATGGACAAAAAGGGATGTATGTAGAACTAAAATACATCTAGATACATTCTCTTTTATTTATTTCGATGACAAGTATTTCCGGACGGAGGGAGTACGTGTGGACGGTTGATACATAATAGTGTCGTATGAAATCGGATAGACATGGTCGTAGGCATAGCAGCATTCTTACATGATTGGCTTAACAAATGGATGAGTATCAGGGACGGATGGATATTCTTTTCATGATTAGCCTACATTCCCCATGAACGACCCAGCAACCGTGATCTGACTTATATTCCTGATGAATGACGGCGTGGTATGGTTTTCCCTGTCTCTACTCAATCAGCAAGCAAAGCAGTGAAAGACATGATATTGTGCAAAGCCATGACACTGTACATTATTTGATTACTCATATGCTCTATATGAATCACCCTTTTTTGTGGTGTCTTTGAAGGCGTGGAATCACTCTGTCAACTGGGAATAACAGCAGAACAATGCTTCAATTGGTCACATGCCTCAAACAAATAACAGCAGTACTGATCTTCCTATGCAGGGATGTACTCTTTCTACTGATCTTCGTATTGCAGGCCGTAAGACCTTCTCTGACGCCTCTTGGAAAAACTCTTCTATCCCTGAAAGGAGCCAGATGCAGGCAACAGGAACTGGGCTCTTCATAAACTGCACTTTGGGAGATGATAACCACCAGAACCAACTACATTTGGTGTCACAAATGTAGCGCGGTCTCTTATCACCTTGAATGGCGTACTGTATGAGTTTTCTTTGAGAAATACTATGGCAGATCAAAATTGCTACTGTACAACTGGGCCGGAAACTATATCGGTGACAGGGGGTATTGTTGCTAATGCGTTTTTTATAGCTCAAAAATATAGTGTATTTTTTAATTTTTTTTTGAAAAAACGAATATTTTTAAAAATACAAAATGTTTTCACATTTTGAACTTCATATGGAAATGCGAACATTTTTCAACTTTGTGATCCTTTTTAATGAAAAATACTTTGATTTTGTGAACATTATTTAAAATTTAAGTATTGTTTTCAGAATTATAAAAATCTTTCTGAAAGCGCGGATATTTTTTCACAAAGACGAATAATTTATTGAATTTGCGAACATTTTGTTGAAAACGCGAACATTTTCCAAAGTTTATGAACATTTTCTGAAAATGCAAACACTTTTTCAAATTGGTGAGCATTATTCGAAAACACAATCATTTTTTTAAAGTTTATGAATCTTTTTTTAGATTTACTAACATTTTATGAAAAACATTTTTTTGGGGGGCCTATGCATTTTTTTCTTTTCATTTTTTTCGTTTTTCTTTTCTTTTTTGTTAATTCATTTATCTACTTTTGTATTTACTATTCTCCGTGAAACTTGTTCAAAAATTGAAAAAAAATTGGCATAACAGAAAATGTTCTTGTTTTCAATTCTAAAATATATTCTAGAATTTCATAAAACATTCCCGTTTTTAGTTTTTTGTTCACAAATTTAAGAAATGTATGCGTTTGAAAATAGTTGATAAATTTTAATAAAGTACGTGGTTTGCAGTTTTTGTTCAGTATTTTCAACATTTGTTGGTAATTTGTTCACAATTTTGGAAAAAAGTGTTCAACTTTGTAAAATTTTCATACACATTTTGAAATTCAAAAATTGTTGAAAAATTTGAAGAAATGTTTAGGACAGAAGAAAATGTTCATGTTGATTCATAACGATGGAAATTACAAACAACATAAGCATTCAAATTAGGAAAACTACATGCTCGTGAATGCACCCGTTTTGACATAGTGTGTCATACTCATCTAAACTGTTGTTTTTTTGGGACTAAGGATAAATGACCCCAACTTCTTATAACAGCCTGACATGGACATATGAGCCATCCATGCCAGGTTTTGAATGACTTTTGACACCGTTTACATGTTGCGACACGTCCGACCATTTATCGTCTCATTTTCACCGAGTAAACTCCAGAAAATGCAAAACTTTTCAAAAATTCAATCAACTTGGTATGATGCCTTGAATTGGTCATAGAAACTACAGAAAAACATTTCGGGTCCGGATGTCAAAATAAAACGAGCTTCCAAACCGACTCTTTTGGCCTATCCAAACACCCTCTGTTGAACATGGATGCCTCAGATGTCCATCAGGCTTGCCCAAACACATTTCGTTCAACATGCCTACCTTCTTGCAAAAGTGGGGCTTATTTAAAGAATGTCCAAAAATAGGCCATAAGAGCCCGTTTCAACATGGTCCTCGAACACACTTCATTCAACATGGTCTATTTTTGTACATCCTTAAAACGACCCCAACTTTTTGCCACCAGGTGGGCATGCCCAGCATAGGCACCCGTGTCAAGTTTGAACAATTTCCGACACCCTATGCAAGTTGTGACATGTTAGGACATTTTTTCGCATTTTCTGACTGAAAAAACTGTAGAAAATGCAAAACTTGGTGAAAACCAAAACAAATTGTCATGGTGCCTTGAGTTTCTAAAAAAAAGGTCATGAAAAAAATTAGGGACATTTCAAGTATGTCAAAAAACAACGTGCTCTCAAACGGACACGTCTGGCCAACCTGAACACTCCGCTGAACATGGTGTTTTTGTGGACATCCTTGAAATTACCCCAACCTTTGCCACTAGGTGGACATGCCCATGGTAGGCGTCCATGCCAAGTTTGCATGACTTCCGATATCGTATGCAAGTTGCGACACGTCTAGTCATTTATCGACTTTTTTTGACCGAGAAAAGTCTAGAAAATGCAAAACTGGTCGAAAATCCAAGCAACTTGGCTTGGTGCCTTGAATTTAGCATACAAGTGTTGGGGAACGTAGTAATTTCAAAAAATTTCCTACGCACATGCAAGATAATGGTGATGCATAGCAACGAGAGGGGAGAGTGTCGTCCACGTACCATCGTAGACTGTAAGCGGAAGCATTATGACAACGCGGTTGATGTAGTCGTACGTCTTCACGATCGACCGATCCTAGTACTGAATGTACGGCACCTCCGCGATCTGCACACGTTCAGTTCGGTGACGTCTCACGAACTCACAATCCAGTAGAGCTTCGAGGGAGAGTTCTGCCAGCACGACGACGTGATGACGGTGTTGATGAAGCTACCAACGCAGGGCTTCGCCTAAGCACCACTACGATATGACCGAGGTGGATTATGATGGAGGGGGGCACTGCACACGGCTAAAAGATCAATGATCAACTTGTATGTCTGTTGTGCCTTTGGGGTGTCCCCTGCCCACGTATATAAAGGAGGGAGGAGGAGGAGGCCGGCCCTAGAGGGGGGCGCGCCAAGTGTGGGGAGTCCTATTAGGACTCCCAAGTCCTAGTAGGATTCCGCTTTTCCTTTCCAGAGTAGGAGAGAAGAAAGAGGGAAAGAGAGAGGGAGTAGGAAAGGGCAAGGGGGGGGGGGCTCCGCCCCCTTTCCCCTAGTCCAATTTGGACCCATGGGGGGGGAGGCGCCTCCTTCCCTTTGGCCTGCCTCCTCTATTCCCGTATGGCCCAATAAGGCCCAATACTTCTCCCGGTGAATTCCCGTAACTCTCCGGTACTCCGAAAAATACCCGAATCACTCGGAACCTTTCGATGTCCGAATATAGCCTTCCAATATGTTGATATTTACGGCTCGACCATTTCCAGACTCCTCATCATGTCCCCGACCTCATCCGGGACTCCGAACAACATCGGTCATCAAATCACATAACTCATAATACAAATCGTCACAGAACATTAAGCGTGCGGACCCTATAGGGTTCGAGAACTATGTAGACATGACCGAGACATGTCTCCGGACAATAACCAATAGTGGAATCTGGATGCTCATATTGGCTCCTACATATTCTACGAAGATCTTTATCGGTCAAACCGCATAACAACATACGTTGTTCCCTTTGTCATCGGTATGTTACTTGCCCGAGATTCGATCGTCGGTATCTCAATACCTAGTTCAATATCGTTATCGGTAAGTCTCTTTACTCATTCTGTAATGCATCATCCCGCAACTAACTCATTAGTCACATTGCTTGCAAGGCTTATAGTGATGTGCATTACCGAGAGGGCCCAAAGATACCTCTCTGACAATCGGAGTGACAAATCCTAATCTCGATCTATGCCAACTCAACAAGTACCATCGGAGACACCTGTAGATCACCTTTATAATCACCCGGTTACGTTGTGACATTTGGTAGCACACAAAGTGTTCCTCCGGTATTCGGGAGTTGCATAATCTCATAGTCATAGGAACATGTATAAGTCATGAAGAAAGCAATAGCAACACACTAAACGATCAAGTGCTAAGCTAACGGAATGGGTCAAGTCAATCACATCATTCTCTAATGATGTGATCCCGTTAATCAAATGACAACTCATGTCTATGGCTAGGAAACTTAACCATCTTTGATTCAACGAGCTAGTCAAGTAGAGGCATACTAGTGACATTATGTTTGTCTATGTATTCACACATGTACTAAGTTTCCGGTTAATACAATTCTAGCATGAATAATAAACATTTATCATGAAATAAGGAAATAAATAATAACTTTATTATTGCCTCTAGGGCATATTTCCTTCAGTCTCCCACTTGCACTAGAGTCAATAATCTAGTTCACATCATCATGTGATTTAACACCAATATTCACATCTCTATGTGATAACACCCATAGTTCATATCGTCATGTGACCAACACTCAAAGGTTTTACTAGAGTCAATAATCTAGTTCACATCGCTATGTGATTAACACCCAAAGAGTACTAAGGTATGATGACGTTTTGCTCGTGAGAGAAGTTTAGTCAACAGGTCTGTCACATTCAGAGCCGTATGTATTTTGCAAATATTTCATGTCTACAATGCTCTGCACGGAGCTACTCTAGCTAATTGCTCCCACTTTCAATATGTATCCATATTGAGACTTAGAGTCATCTGGATTGGTGTAAAAGCTTGCATCGATGTAACTCTTTACGACGAACTCTTTATCACCCCCATCATCGAGAAACATTTCCTTAGCCCTTACTAAGGATAATCTTGACCGCTGTCCAGTGATCTACTCCTAGATTAAAATTGTACTCCCTTACCAAACTCGGAGCAAGGTATATAATTGGTCTCGTACATGATGACCCACAAGTGTAGGGGATCTATCGTAGTCCTTTCGATAAGTAAGACTGTCGAACCCAACGAGGAGCAGAAGGAATTGACAAGAAGTTTTCAGTAAGGTATTCTCTGCAAGCACTGAAATTATCGGTAACAGATAGTTTTGTGATAAGATAATTTGTAACGGGTAACAAGCAATAAAAGTAAATAAGGTGCAACAAGGTGGCCCAATCCTTTTTGTAGCAAAGGACAAGTCTGGACAAGTTCTTATAATGAGAAAAGCGCTCCCGAGGACACATGGGAATTATCGTCAAGCTAGTTTTCATCACGCTCATATGATTCGCGTTCGTTACTTTGATAATTTGATATGTGGGTGGACCGGTGCTTGGGTACTGCCCTTTCTTGGACAAGCATCCCACTTATGATTAACCCCTATTGCAAGCATCCGCAACTACAAAAGAAGTATTAAGGTAAACCTAACCATAGCATGAAACAAGTGGATCCAAACCAGCCCCTTACGAAGCAACGCATAAACTAGGGTTTAAGCTTCTGTCACTCTAGCAACCCATCATCTACTTATTACTTTCCAATGCCTTCCTCTAGGCCCAAATAATGGTGAAGTGTCAAGTAGTCGACGTTCACATAACACCACTAGAGGATAGACAACATACATCTCATCAAAATATCGAACGAATACCAAATTCACATGACTACTAATAGCAAGACTTCTCCCATGTCCTCAGGAACAAACGTAACTACTCACAAAGCATCTTCATGTTCATAATCAGAGGGGTATTAATATGCATTAAGGATCTGAACATATGATCTTCCACCAAATAAACCAACTAGCATCAACTACAAGGAGTAATCAACATTACTAGCAACCCACAGGTACCAATCTGAGGTTTTGGTACAAAGATTGGATACAAGAGATGAACTAGGGTTTGAGAGGAGATGGTGCTGGTGAAGATGTTGATGGAGATTGACCCCCTCTCGATGAGAGGATCGTTGGTGATGATTTCCCCCTCCCGGAGGGAAGTTTCCCCGGCAGAACAGCTCCGCCGGAGCCCTAGATTGGTTCCGCCAAGGTTCCGCCTCGTGGCGGCGGAGTTTCGTCCCGTAAGCTTGCTTATGGTTTTTTTCAGGGTAAAAGACTTCATATAGCAGAAGATGGGCACCGGAGGGCTGCCAGGTGGCCCACGAGGCAGGGGGGCGCCCAGGGGGTAGGGCGCGGCCCCCACCCTTGTGGACGGTGGGTGGCCCTCCTCAGGTATTTCTTCCGCTGAATATTTATCATTAATTTCAAAAATGACTTTCATGGAGTTTCAAGACTTTTGAAGCTGTGCAGAATAGGTCTCCAATATTTGCTCCTTTTCCAGCCCAGAATCCCAGCTGCCGGCATTCTCCCTCTTCATGTAAACCTTGTAAAATAAGAGAGAATAGCCATAAGTATTGTGACATAACGTGTAATAACATCCCATAATGCAATAAATATCAATATAAAAGCATGATGCAAAATGGACGTATCAGTACACAACATAGCATACTTTGTTGAACCTATGACTGAGGCATAGGGAATGACTTTTCATTCTCTTTCTATTTTCTGCCATGGTCGGGTTTTGAGTGTTACTCAACTTCACACCTTGCAACACAGGAAAGAACTCCTTCTTTGACTCTTCCATTTTGAACTACTTCAAAATCTTATCAAGGTATGTACTCATTGAAAAAAACTTATAAAGCGTCTAGATCCATCTATAGATCTTGATGCTCAATGTGTAAGCACCTTCACCGATGTCTTTCTTTGAAAAACTCCTTCCAAACACTCCTTTATGCTTTCCAGTTCTACATTATTCCTGACCAACAATATGTCATTCACATATACTTATCAGAAAGGCTGTAGTGCTCCCACTCACTTTCCTGTAAATACAGGCTTCACCGCAAGTCTGTATAAAACTATATGCTTTGATCAACTCATCAAAGCGTATATTCCATCTCCGAGATGCTTGCACAAGTCCATAGATGGATCACTGGAGCTTGCTCACTTTGTTAGCACCTTTAGGATCGACAAAACCTTCTGGTTGTATCATATACAACTCTTCTTTAAGAAAACCCTTAAGGAATCCAATTTTGACATCCATTTGCCAGATTTCATAAAATGTGGCAACTACTAACATGATTCAGACAGACTTAAGCATCGCTACGAGTGAGAAAATCTCATCGTAGTCAACACCTTGAACTTTGGAAAAAACCTTTTTCAACAAGTCTAGCTTTGTAGATAGTAACACTACTATCAGTGTCCGTCTTCCTCTTGAAGATCCATCTATTTTCTATGACTTGCCGATCATCGGGCAAGTCAACCAAAGTACACACTTTGTTCTCATACATGGATCCCATCTCAGATTTCATGGCCTCAAGCCATTTCACGGAATCTGGGCTCATCATCACTTCCTCATAGTTCGTAGGTTCGCCATGGTCAAGTAACATGACCTCCAGAACAGGATTACCGTACCACTCTGGTGCAGATCTTACTCTGGTTGACCTACGAGGTTCGGTAGTAACTTGATCTGAAGTTTCATGATCATTATCATCAGCTTCCTCACTAATTGGTGTAGGGGTCTCAAGAACTGATTTCTGTGATGAACTAATTTCCAATAAGGGAGCAGGTACAGTTACCTCATCAAGTTCTACTTTCCTCCCACTCACTTCTTTCGAGAGAAACTCCTTTTCTAGAAAGGATCCATTCTTAGCAATGAATATCTTGCCTTCGGATCTGTGATAGAAGGTGTACCCAACAATTTCCTTTGGGTATTCTATGAAGACGCACTTCTCCGATTTGGGTTTGATCTTATCAGGTTGAAGCTTTTTCACATAATCATCGCAGCCACAAACTTTAAGAAACGACAACTTTTGTTTCTTCCCAAACCACAGTTCATAAGGCGTCGTCTCAACGAATTTCGATGGTGCCCTATTTAAAGTGAATGCAGCTGTCTCTAATGCATAACCCCAAAGCGATAGTGGTAACTCGGTAAGAGACATCATAGATCGCACCATATCCAATAAAGTGCGGTTACGACGTTCGGACACACCATTACGCTGTGGTGTTCCAGGTGGCGTGAGCTGTGAAACTATTCCACATTGTTTTAAATGAAAGCCAAACTCGTAACTCAAATATTCTCCTCCACGATTAGATTGTAGAAATTTTTATTTTCTTGTTACGATGATTCTCCACTTCACTCTAAAACTTTTTGAACTTTTCAAATGTTTCAGACTTGTGTTTCATTAAGTAGATATACCCATATCTGTTTAAATCATCTGTGAAGGTCAGAAAATAACGATACCCGCCATGAGCATCAACACTCATTGGACCGCATACATCGGTGTGTATTATTTCCAATAAGTCACTAGCTCGTTCCATTGTTCCGGAGAACGGAGTTTTAGTCATCTTGCCCATAAGGCACGGTTCGCAAGCATCAAATGATTCATAATCAAGTGATTCCAAAAATCCATCTTTATGGAGTTTCTTCATGCACTTTACACCGATATGACCCAACGGCAGTGCCACAAATATGTTGCACCATCATTATTAACTTTGCATCTCTTGGCATCAATATTATGAATATGTGTATTACTACGATCAAGATTCAATAAACCATCAACATTGGGTGTATGACCATAGAAGGTTTTATTCATGTAAACAGAATAACAATTTATTCTCTGTCTTAGATGAATAATCGTATCGCAATAAACATGATCTAATCATATTTTATGCTCAACGCAAACACCGAATAACATTTATTTAGGTTTAACACTAATCTCGAAAGTATAGGGAGAGTGCGATGATGATCACATCAATCTTGGAACCACTTCCAACATACATCGTCACTTCACCCTCAACTAGTATCTGTTTATTCTGTAACTCCTATTCCGAGTTACTAATCTTAGCAACCGAACAAGTATCAAATACCCAAGGGTTACTATAAACACTAGTAAGGTACACATCAATAACCTGTATATCAAATATACCCTTGTTCACTTTGCCATCCTTCTTATCCACTAATTATTCAGGGCATTTCCGCTTCCAGTGACCACTTCCTTTGCAGTAGAAGCACTTAGTTTCAGGATTTGGTCCATCGTTGGGCTTCTTCACGGGAGTGTCAACTTGCTTGCCATTCTACTTGAAGTTCCCTTTCTTTCCCTTAGCCCTTTTTCTTGAAACTAGTGATCTTGTCAATCAACACTTGATGCTCTTTCTTGATTTCTACCTTCATCGGTTTCAGCATCACGAAGAGCTCGGGAATTATTTTGGTCATCCCTTGCATACTATAGTTCATCACGAAGTTTTAGTAACTTTGTGATGGTGACTAGAGAATTCTGTCAATCACTATCTTATCTGGAAGATTAACTCCCACTTGATTCAAGCAATTGTAGTATCCAGACATTCTGAGTACATGCTCACTAGTTAAGCAATTCTCCTCCATCTTTTAGGCAAAATACTTGTCAGAGGTCTCATACCAGTTGACACGAGCATGAGTCTGAAATACCAATTTCATCTCTTGGAACATCTCATATGTTCTGTGATGTTTCAAAAACGTTTGAAGTCCTGGTTTTAAGCCATAAAGCATGGTGCACAAAACTATCAAGTAGTCATCATATTGAGCTAACCAAACATTCATAACGTCTGCATCTGCTCCTGCAATAGGTCTGTCACCTAGCGGTGCATGAAGGACATAATCCTTCTGTGCAGCAATGAGGATACACCTCAGATCACGGACCTAGTCCGTATCTTTGCTACTAACATCTTTCAACTTAATTTTCTCTAGGAACACATATAAAAAACATAGGGAAGCTATAACGCGGGCTATTGATCTACAACATAATTTGCAAAATACTATCAGGACTAAGTTCATGATAAATTAAAGTTCAATTAATCATATTACTTAAGAACTCCCACTTAAATAGACATCCCTCTAATCATCTAAGTGATCACGTGATCCAAATCAACTAAACCATGTCCGATCATCACGTGAAATGGAGTAGTTTTCAATGGTGAACATCACTATGTTGATCATATATACTATATGATTCAAGCTTGACCTTTCGGTCTCAGTGTTTCGAGGCCATATCTGTATATGTTAGGCTCGTCAAGTTTAACCCGAGTATTTATGCGTGTGCAAAACTGGCTTGCACTCATTGTATGTGAACGTAGAGCTTATCACACCCGATCATCACGTGATGTCTCGGCACGACGAACTTTGGCAACGGCGCATACTCAGGGAGAACACTTGTACCTTGAAATTTAGTGAGAGATCATCTTATAATGCTACCATCAATCAAAGCAGAATAAGATGCATAAAGGATAAACATCACATGCAATCAATATAAGTGATATGATATGGCCATCATCATCTTGTGCCTTTGATCTCCATCTCCAGAGCACCGTCATGATCACCATCGTCACCGGCCTGACACCTTGATCTCCACCGAAGCATCGTTGTCATCTCGCCAACTATTGCTACTACGACTATCACTACTGCTTAGTGATAAAGTAAAGCAATTACATGGCGATTGCATTTCATACAATAAAGCGACAACCATATGGCTCCTGCCAGTTGCCGATAACTCTGTTACAAAACATGATCATCTCATACAATAAAATATAGCATCATGTCTTGACCATATCACATCACAACATGCCCTGCAAAAACAAGTTAGACGTCCTCTACTTTCTTGTTGCAAGTTTTACGTGGCTCCTACGGGCTGAGCAAGAACCGTTCTTACCTACGCATCAAAACCACAACGATATTTCATCAAGTTAGTGTTGTTTTAACCTTCAACAAGGACCGGGCGTAGCCACACCCGATTCAACTAAAGTTGGAGAAACTGACATCCGCCAGCCAGCTGTGTGCAAAGCACGTCTGTAGAACCAGTCTCACGTAAGCGTATGCGTATTGTCGGTCTAGGCCGCTTCATCCAACAATACCGCCAAATCAAAGTATAACATGTTGGTAAGCAGTATGACTTGTATCGTCCACAACTCACTTGTGTTCTACTCGTGCATATAACATCTACGCATAAACCTGGCTCGGATGCCACTGTTGGGGAACGTAGTAATTTCAAAAAAATTCCTACGCACACGCAAGATCATGGTGATGCATAGCAACGAGAGGGGAGAGTGTCGTCCACGTACCCTCGTAGACAGTAAGCGGAAGCATTATGACAACGCGGTTGATGTAGTCGTACGTCTTCATGATCGACCTATCCTAGTACCGAATGTACGACACCTCCGCGATCTGCACATGTTCATCTCGGTGACGTCCCACGAACTCACGATCCAGTAGAGCTTCGAGGGAGAGTTTCGTCAGCACGACGGTGTGATGACGGTGTTGATGAAGCTACCGACGCTGGGCTTCGCCTAAGCACCGCTACGATATGACTGAGGTGGATTATGGTGGAGGGGGGCACCGCACATGGCTAAAAGATCAATGATCAACTTGTGTGTCTGTTGTGCCATTGGGGTGTCCCCTGCCCACATATATAAAGGAGGGAGGAGGAGGAGGCCGACCCTAGAGGGGGGCGCGCCAAGTGTGGGGAGTCCTACTAGGACTCCCAAGTCCTACTAGGATTCCCCTTTTCCTTTCCATAGTAGGAGAGAAGAAAGAGGGAAAGAGAGAGGGAAAGAGAGAGGGAGTCAGAAAGGGCAAGGGGGCGAGCCGCCCCCTTCCCCTTCTCCAATTCGGACCCATGGGGGGGGGACGCCTCCTTCCCTTTGGCCTACCTCCTCTATTCCCGTATGGCCCAATAAGGCCCAATACTTCTCCCGGTGAATTCCTGTAACTCTCCGGTACTCCGAAAAATACCCGAATCACTCGGAACCTTTCCGATGTCCGAATATAGCCTTCCAATATATCGATCTTTACGGCTCAACCATTTCGAGACTCCTCGTCATGTCCCGTTTTCATCCGGGACTCTGAACTACCTTCGGTACGTCAAAACATATAAACTCATAATACCGATCGTCACCGAACGTTAAGCGTGCGTATCCTATGGTTCGAGAACTATGTAGACATGACCGAGACACGTCTCCGGCCAATAACCAATAGCAGAACCTGGATGCTCATATTGACTCCTACATATTCTATGAAGATCTTTATCGGTCAAACCGCATAACAACATACGTTGTTCCCTTTGTCATCGGTATGTTACTTGCCCGAGATTCGATCTTCGGTATCTCAATACCTACCTCAATCTCGTTATCGGCAAGTCTTTTTACTCGTTTTGTAATGCATCATCCCGCAACTAACTCATTAGTCACATTGCTTGCAAGGCTTATAGTGATGTGCATTACCGAGAGGGCCTAGAGATACCTCTCCGACAATCGGAGTGACAAATCCTAATCTCGATCTATGCAAACTCAACAAGTACCATCGGAGACACCTGTAGAGCACCTTTATAATCACCCAGTTATGTTGTGACGTTTGGTAGCACACAAAGTGTTCCTCCGGTATTCGGGAGTTGCATAATCTCATAGTCATAGGAACATGTATAAGTCATGAAGAAAGCAATAGCAACAAACTAAATGATCAAGTGCTAAGCTAACGGAATGGGTCAAGTCAATCACATCATTCTCTAATGATGTTATCCCGTTAATCAAATGACAACTCATGTCTATGGCTAGGAAACTTAACCATCTTTGATTCAACGAGCTAGTCAAGTAGAGGCATACTAGTGACATTATGTTTGTCTATGTATTCACACATGTACTAAGTTTCCGGTTAATACAATTCTAGCATGAATAATAAACATTTATCATGAAATAAAGAAAATAAATAATAACTTTATTATTGCCTCTAGGGCATATTTCCTTCAACAAGGCCATGAAAAAAATCTTGGGGACATGGATGCCTACCACGGGCATGTCACCTGCTGGCAAAAGTTGGGGCCATTTCAAGAATGTCCAAAAAAACACAATGTTGAACACAGGGTGTAAGTTTAGTCATCCATGCCAGATTTGAAGGAAAAAGGATATTTAAAATCATAATTATATATGCACTTAAAACTACCATTTTAAGTTTTTAACATAACTAATAAATAAAAATAATAAAATTGAAAACAGTAAATATTTTCTAAAGGCATTTAATAAATATTTAAAGGAAAAAAGAATTTAAAATCATAATTTAAAATAGTTACTTAAAACTTTTATTTTGGTATCTCAATTTTTTAACATGTTTAAAAAATTATAATAAAGTCTAAAAATAAAAAATAAAAACTTAATTAAAAACAAGAAATAGAAAAGAAAAAAAAATCTTAGGCCTTGCCCAACTAAGCGATGGCATCACTCCTGTTGGGCCTATTGGAATTTTTTCCGAATTTTGAACTGTTCCCGTTTTCAAAAGAATTTGTTCACAAATACAAAATGTTTGGGCAAATTCAGAACACTTTTAGATTTCCATTTTTTCGCATTTCTGAAATATGTTTTGAAATTAAAATCTTTCGGTGGAGCTCCTCGAGGAAGGTGGCAGACCGACTATGGTCTGCAGGCCCGTAGACGATGATGACCTCCCACTTGAAGTTAAGAGACCTCTCAAACAGTTCCATGCTCACAAAGAATTCCCCACGATCCATGCTACCCACCTCAAAGGTGGCGTCCTTCATGCCTAAAAGGATGCCACCCGAGTGGTCGGTGCTCCCACTAGAAGGGAGCCAATGCCACGCGAAGAGGTGGGAGCTCAAACGGTCAAGCTCAGGGAGCGAGAATTCGAAATGCATGGTTTCTTGGATGGCAACAATGTCAATGTGTTCATCATGCATGTACTCCACTAGTTGGCGGCGTCGGCCATCATGGTCGAAACCGCGGATGTTCCAGAATAATGCATGCATTAAGGCGCCATAGGGGGGCTGCTTGACCCCAGGACATGAGAGGCACTTTGAGCAGGGAGGTCCGCAGTGCGGGAGCGAGTGCGGCCACGGATTTTAACCCCCCCCCCCCAATCGGGAGGAGGCCGCCCGTCCGCCTCGACGACGCCGGGTGCTACCTCTTGAGCACTGCATTGGATTTCCCCGAACAGGAGAGGATGATGCAGTAAAGTAGCGTAAGTACTTCCCTTAGTTTTTGAGAACCAAGGTATTAATCCAGTAGGAGATCACGCACGAGTCCCTCGTACCTGCACAAAATGATAGCTACTCGCAACCAACGCGATTAGCGGTTGTCAATCCCTTCACGATCACTTACGAGGGTGAGATCTGATAGAGATGATAAATAATATTTTTGGTATTTTTTATATAGAGATGCAAAGTGAAAAGTAAAAGGAAAAGTAAAAACAAAGCAAGTATTAAAGTAATGGAGATTGATATGATGAGAATAGACCCGGGGGCCATAGGTTTCACTAGTGGCTTCTCTCAAGAGCATAGATATTCTACGGTGGGTGAACAAATTACTGTTGAGCAATTGACAGAATTGAGCATAGTTATGAGTATATCTAGGTATGATCATGTATATAGGCATCATGTCCGAGACAAGTAAACCGAAACGATTCTGCATCTACTACTATTACTCCACTCATCGACCGCTATCCAGCATGCATCTAGAGTATTAAGTTAAAAACAGAGGAACGCCTTAAGGAAGATGACATGATGTAGAGGGATAAATTCATGCTATATGATAAAATCCCCATCTTGTTATCCTCGATGGAAATAATATAATACGTGCCTTGCTGCCCCTACTGTCACTAGGAAAGGACACCGCAAGATTGAACCCAAAGCTACGCACTTCTCCCATTGCAAGAACTACCAATCTAGTTGGCCAAACCAAACGGATAATTCAAAGAGACTTGCAAAGATAACTCAATCATACATAAAAGAATTCAGAGAAGATTCAAATATTATTCATAGATAAGCTGGATCATAAGCCCACAATTCATCGGTCTCAACAAACACACCGCAAAAAGAGATTACATCGAATAGATCTCCACAAGAGAGGGGGAGAACATTGTATTGAGATCCAAAAAGAGAGAAGAAGCATCTAGCTACTAACTATGGACCCGAAGGTTTGAGGTAAACTACTCACACTTCATCGGAGAGGCTATGGTGTTGATGTAGAAGCCCTCCATGGTGAATACCCCCTCCGGCGGAGGTCCGGAACAGGCCCCAAGATGGGATCTCATGGATATAGAAGGTTGCGGCGGTGGAATTAGGCTTTGGGCTCCGTATTTGATCTGTCAGGGGTACGTAGGTATATATAGGAGGAAGGAAAACGTCGGTGGAGCAACAGGGGCCCACGAGGTAGGGGGCGCGCCCAGGGGGGAGGGCACGCCCCCCACCCTCGTACCGCCTCGGTTGTTCCTTGGAGCAGGGTCCAAGTCTCCTAGATCACGTTCGGTGAGAAAATCACGTTCCCGAAGGGTTCATTCCGTTTGGACTCCGTTTGATATTCTGTTTCTTTGAAACACTGAAATAGGCAAAAAACAGCAATTCTGGGCTGGGCCTCCGGTTAATAGGTTAGTCCCAAAAATAATATAAAAGTGGAAAATAAAGCCCAATATAGTCCAAACAGTAGATAAAGTAGCATGGAGCAATCAAAAATTATAGATACGTTGGAGAAGTATCAGACATCCCCAAGCTTAATTCCTGCTCGTCCTCGAGTAGGTAAATGATAAAAATGAATTTTTGATGCGGAGTGATACTTTGGCATAATTTCAATGTAAATCTTCTTAATTGTAGTATGAATATTCAGATCCGAAATATTCAAGACAAAAGTTCATATTAACATAAAAGTAATAATACTTCAAGCATACTAATCAAAGCAATCATGTCTTCTCAAAATAGCATGACTAAAGAAAGTTATCCCTACAAAATCATATAGTCTGGCTGTTGCTCTATCTTCATCACACAAAGTATTTAATCATGCACAACCCCGATGACAAGCCAAGCAATTGTTTCATACTTTAGTAATCTCAAACTCTTTCAACTTTCACGCAATACATGAGCGTGAGCCATGGACAAAGCACTATATCTGGAATAGAATGGTGGTTGTGGAGAAGACAAAAAGGAGAAGATAGTCTCACATCAACTAGGCGTATCAACGGGCTATGGAGATGCCCATTAATAGATATCAATGTGAGTGAGTAGGGATTGCCATGCAACGGATGCACTAGAGCTATAAATATATGAAAGCTCAACAAAAGAAACTAAGTGGGTGTGCATCCAACTTGCTTGCTCACGAAGACCTAGGGCACTTTTGAGGAAGCCCATCATTGGAATATACAAGCCAAGTTCTATAACGAAAAATTCCCACTAGTATATGAAAGTGACAACATATGAGACTCTCTATCATGAAGATCATGGTGCTACTTTGAAGCACAAGTGTGGTAAAAGGATAGTAGCATTGTCCCTTCTCTCTTTTTCTCTCATTTTTTTATTTGGGCCTTTTTTTATGGCCCCCTTCTTTTCGTCCGGAGTCTCATCCCGACTTATGGGGGAATAATAGTCTCCATCATCCTTTCCTCACTGGGACAATGCTCTAATAATGATGATCATCACACTTTTATTTTTCTTACAACTCAACAATTACAACTCGATACTTAGAACAAAATATGACTCTATATGAATGCCTCCGGCGGTGTACCGGGATATGCAATGAATCAAGAGTGACATGTATGAAAGAATTATGAACGGTGGCTTTGCCACAAATACAATGTCAACTACATGTTCATGCAAAAAGCAATATGACAAAAGTAATGTGTGTCATATGAACGGAACGGTGGAAAGTTGCATGGCAATATATCTCGGAATGGCTATGGAAATGCCATGATAGGTAGGTATGGTGGCTGTTTTGAGGAAGGTATATGGTGGGTGTATGATACCGGCGAAAAGTGCGCGGTATTAGAGAGGCTAGCAATGGTGGAAGGGTGAAAGGGTGCGTATAATCCATGGACTCAACATTAATCAAAAGAACTCATGCACTTGTTGCAAAAATTTAGAAGTCATCAAAAACCAAAGCACTACACGCATGCTCCTAGGGGGATAGATTGGTAGGAAAATACCATCGCTCGTCCCCGACCGCCACTCATAAGGAAGGCAATCAATAAATAAAATTGTGCTCCAACTTCATCACAAAGCGGTTCACCATATGTGCATGCTACGGGAATCACAAACTTCAACACAAGCATTCTTTAAATTCATAATCACCCCAACTAGCATTACTTTGATATTATCACCTCCATATCTCAAAACAATTATCAAGCATCAAACTTATCTTAGTATTCAACGTACTCAAAAGAAAGTTTCACATATCTTGAATACCAAGTATATTAACATTAAGCAAATTACCATGCTATTAACGACTCTCAAAATATTCTAAGTGAAGCATGAGAGATCAATAGTTTATTTAAAACAAATCCACCACCGTGCTCTAAAAGATCTAAGTGAAGCACTAGAGCAAAAATTATCACGCTCAAAAGGTATAAGTGAAGCACTATGAGCAAAACTATCAAGCTCAAAAGATATAAGTGAAGCATATAGAGTATTCTAGCAAATTCCAATTTGTGTATGGCTCTCTCAAAAGGTGTGTACAGCAAGGATGATTGTGGTAAACTAACAAGCAAAGACGCAAATAATACAAGACGCTCCAAGCAAAACACATAACATGTGGTGAATAAAAATATAGCTCCAAGTAAATTACCGATGGAAGTAGACGAAAGAGGGGATGCCTTCCGGGGCATCCCCAAGCTTTGACTTTTTGGTGTCCTTGGATTATCTTGGGGGTGCCATGGGCATCCCCAAGCTTAGGCTCTTGCCACTCCTTGTTCCATAATCCATCAAAAGAATTCACCCAAAACTTGAAAACTTCACAACACAAAACTCAATAGAAATCTCGTGAGCTCCGTTAGTGAAAGAAAACAAAAGACTACTTTAAGGTACTGTAATGAACTCATTCTTTATTTATATTGGTGTTAAACCTACTGTATTCCAACTTCCTTATGGTTTATAAACTAATTTATTAGCCATAGATGCATTGAAATAAGCAAACAACACACGAAAAACAGAATCTGTCAAAAACAGAACAGTCTGTAGCAATCTGTAACTAACGCAAACTTCTGGAACTCTAAAAATTCTACCAAAATAGGACGTACTGGTAAATTTGTTTATTGATCAGCAGAAAAAGAATCAATGCAAAAGCACGTTTCTGTGATTTATTGATTTTTTTCTCGTGAGCGCAAAGTTTCTGTTTTTCAGCAGAATAAATCAACTATCATCATAGCTTATCCTATAGGTTCTACTTGGCACAAACACTAATTAAAACATAAAACCACATCTAACCAGAGGCTAGATGGATTATTTATTCCTAAACAGAAGCAAAAACAAAAACAAAAAATAAAATTGGGTTGCCTCCCAACAAGCGCTATCATTTAACGCCCCTAGCTAGGCATAAAAGCAAGGATAGATCTAGGTTTTGCCATCTTTGGTAGGCAATCCATAAGTGGCTCTCATGATAGATTCATAATGTAATTTTATTTTCTTTCTAGGGAAGTGTTCCATGCCCTTCTTTAAGGGAAACTGGAATCTAATATTCCCTTCCTTCATACCAATAATCGCACCAATCGTTCTAAGGAAAGGTCTACCAAGAATAATAGGACATGAAGGATTGCAATCTATATCAAGAACGATAAAATCTACGGGCACATAATTCCTATTTGCAACAATAAGAACATCATTAATTCTTCCCATAGGCTTTTTAATAGTGGAATCCGCAAGATGCAAGTTTAGAGAGCAATTTTCAAAGTCACGGAAATCTAGCAAATCACACAAAGTTTTGGGAATAGTGGAGACACTAGCACCCAAATCACACAAAGCATGAAACTCATAATCTTTAATTTTGATTTTAATAGTAGGTTCCCACTCATCATAGAGTTTTCTAGGGATAGAAACTTTCAACTCAAGTTTTTCTTCATAAGATTGCATCAAGGCATCAACAATGTGTTCGATAAAGGCCTTATTTTGACTATAAGCATGAGGAGAATTTATCACGGATTGCAACAAGGAAATACAACCAATCAAAGAGCAATTTTCATAATTAAATTCCTTGAGATCCAAAATAGTGGGTTTAGCAACATCTAGGTTTTTATTTCTTTCAATCCCACTTTCATCAATTTCATCATCAAGATCTAGAAACTCCGAATTCTTAGAACACCTTCTAGGTAAGGGAAGATCATATTCAGTTTCATCAAGATTCATATTGCAAAACAAAGATTTAATGGGGGACACATCAATAACTTTTAGATCTTCATCTTGATTTTCATAGGAATTCGGTTTAGCGGCCATCTTATTGACTAAGGTAGCTTGCATATCCGAAATTTCAGCGGTCAACTTTTCAAGACGAGCAATTTGGGATCTTATACCATCAAATTCTTTCGACATATCATCGAGCTATTTATTCATATAGCTCATAAAACCCTTTTGTTCCTTAAGCTCGTTTCTAAAAAATTATTATGCTCAAATTGTAGAACCATAAATTTCCTGACATTGGTTTCAATCTCCTCCAAGCTTTTAAGGTGAAGATCACCAAATCTAGGTAGAGCCATCGCGACAAACAAGTAATCCAACACACGAGCAAACAAAAAGGCAAACGAGAAAAGGTCAAACGGGAAAGAGAGGAGGAGATTGGGAAAGAGAGGGCGAATAAAATGACAAGGGTGAAGTGGGGGAGAGGAAAACGAGAGGAAAATAATGTAATGCGAGAGATAGGGGTTGTGATGGGTACTTGGTATGGTTGACTTTTGCGCAAACTCCCCGGCAATGGCACCAGAAATTCTTCTTGCTACCTCTTGACCACTGCGTTGGATTTCCCCGAAGAGGAGAGGATGATGCAGTAAAGTAGCGTAAGTATTTCCCCCAGTTTTTGAGAACCAAGGTATCAATCCAGTAGGAGATCACGCAAGAGTCCCTCGTACCTGCACAAAACGATAGCTACTCGCAACCAACGCGATTAGGGGTTGTCAATCCCTTCACGGTCACTTACGAGGGTGAGATCTGATAGAGATAATATTTTTGGTATTTTTGATATAGAGATGCAAAGTGAAAAGTAAAAGGCAAGGTAAAAGCAAAGCAAGTATTAAAGTAATGGAGATTGATATGATGAGAATAGACCCGGGGGCCATAGGTTTCACTAGTGGCTTCTCTCAAGAGCATAAGTATTCTACGGTGGGTGAACAAATTACTGTTGAGCAATTGACAGAATTGAGCATAGTTATGAGTATATCTAGGTATGATCATGTGTATAGGCATCACGTCCGAGACAAGTAAACCGAAACGATTCTGCATCTACTACTATTACTCCACTCATCGACCGCTATCCAGCATGCATCTAGAGTATTAAGTTAAAAACAGAGTAACGCCTTAAGCAAGATGACATGATGTAGAGGGATAAATTCATGCAATATGATAAAAACCCCATCTTGTTATCCTCGATGGCAACAATACAATACGTGCCTTGCTGCCCCTACTGTCACTGGGAAAGGACACCGCAAGATTGAACCCAAAGCTAAGCACTTCTCCCATTGCAAGAACTACCAATCTAGTTGGCCAAACCAAACGGATAATTCGAAGAGACTTGCAAAGATTAGTCAATCATACATAAAAGAATTCAGAGAAGATTCAAATATTATTCATAGATAAGCTGGATCATAAACCCACAATTCATCGGTCTCAACAAACACACCGCAAAAAGAAGATTACATCGAATAGATCTCCACAAGAGAGGGGAAGAACATTGTATTGAGATCCAAAAAGAGAGAAGAAGCCATCTAGCTACTCACTATGGACCCGAAGGTCTGAGGTAAACTACTCACACTTCATCGGAGAGGCTATGGTGTTGATGTAGAAGCCCTCCGTGGTGAATGCCCCCTCCGGTGGAGCTCCGGAACAGGCCCCAAGATGGGATCTCATGGATACAGAAGGTTGTGGCGGTGGAATTAGGTTTTTGGCTCCGTATTTGATCTGTCAGGGGTACGTAGGTATATATAGGAGGAAGGAGTACGTCGGTGGAGCAACATGGGGCCCACGAGGTAGGGGGGCGCGCTCAGGGGGAGGGCGTGCCCCCACCCTCGTACCGCCTCGGTTGTTCCTTGGAGCAGGGTCCAAGTCTCCTGGATCACGTTTGGTGAGAAAATCACGTTCCCGAAGGTTTCATTCCGTTTGGACTCCGTTTGATATTCTGTTTCTTCGAAACACTGAAATAGGCAAAAAAACAGCAATTCTGGGCTGGGCCTCCGGTTAACAGGTTAGTCCCAAAAATAATATAAAAGTGGAAGATAAAGCCCAATATAGTCATAAACAGTAGATAAAGTAGCATGGAGCAATCAAAAATTATAGATACGTTGGAGACGTATCACCGGGGGAGGGGTCTCACCGGCCGTAGGTGGGACGGGTGGCAAAAGAAAAGCTGCAAGGGCCTCCACGAGCCTATCGTCAAGAATCTCGCGAGCTCTAATAGCCTCAATCTGGACTAGGGGGGCCAGCTTCCCCCCTAAATATGATGGCGGAGTCAGAGGAAACCTTTACGAGGTTGCCTAGAGGAATAAACTCAAGGGCAGAGAAAGAACAAGACGAAGCCGAAGGGAGGACGGCAGGCGTACCTGGCTCCAGGTTCCGAGCAGCAGCACGGATCTCTGCCCGCTCGGGGATGGGCAGAGCCGGACTGCCCTCGGGGTGAGCAGCATCCAGCCGAGCACTCTGACAGGACGCAATCACCGGGGAGGAGGCTGACCGGCTGCGGCGAGAGTAGGCGGCAGACCGTGGAGAAGGGGGCTGGGCGGCCATCGGTGTGGTCACCCAAGCCTCCCCATCCGTGGCCAGGGCCTCCGCGGGTGAAGCCAGAGGAGCGAACACAGTGCAGTCGAGGAGTAACAGAGCCGGGGATGGAGTCGGGGACGAGCACAGCAGAGACGAAGGGGGGACCGCACACCATGCGGCTGTGGTCGCCAGAGGGAGCGGCGGAGGGGGTGGTGCCTCGGTCAGGGTGGGCTGAGCGGCCGCAGGAGGCGACGCCGGAGGAGGGGAGTCAACCTCAAGGGGCACAACCACCTCGAGGGGTACCACCGAAGCTGCCAGGAGCAGACTGGGAGCCAGAGCCGACGCCATGGGGGAGGCCGACTCCGGGGCTAGCATGACAGGAGCAGGCGAGGAAGGAGAGCGCGGGGAAGAAGCTGGGCAGACGACCAGGCCTATGCTGGAGATGTCGCTCGCCTCGGAGGACATCGCCACCGAGTCCGAGGGACCGCCGAGGAGCTGGCTGGGAGCGGCCTGGCGGCCCTTGCCCCCAGCGACAAGAGGAGGAGAGGGGGACGGGGAGCGGGAGTCCTCCGAGCCCCCCTCCTCCTCCGAGTGGTGGGAGCGGGGATGGTGGCATCCGTGGTAGTCCCCATCGGTCCCCGGGTTGCCGCCGGGGAGGCCAACCTCGAAGGAGCGGGAGCGGCCAACGTGGTTGGGGGGCTCCGGGGCGATCCTGAGGTAGAAGCCCTGGTCGTTGAAGAACATTCAAACGGTGGTGCGGAGCTTGGAGGAGTCGAGGCACTTGACCTTGACCCGGACCTCCTCCTCCTTGCGCAGAGAGAGCTCATCAACCACCACCACCTTGCCCAAGAGCCGGGACATCTGCGGATGATGAGCTCGGACCGCGCAATATCAGGGAGGCCGGCTACAAGGATCCAGGCGGTGTCAAGGGCGGCCACGATCTGAGCATCGAGGATCAGCTCAGAGATGTCGACGACCAGCTGGTTGAGAGCGAGCGTGATCCGGCCACTGCGCGTCGCGTAGCCGTAGCTGACGGAGTCGAGGAAGACGACGGTGAAGATGTGGCCAGCGGTGGGAGTGACCACCCAATCCCACTGGCGATGATAGAGCTGGTTGAGCTCGGCCTCAATCATCTCCGGGGAGGCCACCCCGTCGACCACAGTGACGACCGCCTGGAGAGTGGGAGAGGGCGGCGGCACGTCGGGGACCTCGAGGTGGAAGAAGCCCAACCCCTCGATACCATGTCCGTACATCATGAGCTCCGACACCACCGGTCTATCCGGGCACAAGAGGGCGGGGTGGCCCGGATCCTTGCAGAGGTAGCAGCATTGGGGATTGACACAATTGACTTGCGAATGTCCCCCCACCCCGCAGTTGAAGCAAGGGCGGCGAGGGAGGCCGGAGACAGGGCCGGGCGTGGCGGAAGATCCCGGGGCCGCCGAGGGGGGCACGGGCGGAACGCCGCGGCACCTCGACGCTTCTTCTTCTTGGCCGGCCCTGAGCGTCCGCGAGCGGCGCCACCGCTCGAGGCTATTGCCGGGGCCGTAGCCGCCGAAACAGAGGCATGGGGCGGCACATAGCACCGGGGGGCAGGGGCCGGAGGCTGGCATTGGGCGCGAGGGGAGGCGTGCCACGATGTCCGGGGTGGGGAGGGTGATCGGCCGTGGTGACGGGGCGGGGAGGGGGAGCAGCGACGCGACCACCAGTCGCCCGAGGCGGACGACCGAGGCGAACGGGAGCGGCCCCGGCCCTCACGGCGGGCAGGCGAGCGACGGCCCTCCCGGAGCTCATGTCGGAGTTCGTCCTCGCACCGGAGAACATCCGGAGAAGGGCGGGAGGTGTCGCGGCGGTCATCCGCCCGACGCTTGTTCCGGGTCGCCCCGTCGTCCCATTCCTGCGGCATGGCGCACCGCGGCTGGGGAGGAGGGGACGAGGGAGGCGGGAGCACGCCGGCCAGATGGATCGAGGGGGAGGACGGAGCAGAGGCAGGGGAGATCGAGCTGGATGGGAGCAGGGGGCAAACGGTGGCGGCGGGGATGGGAACTGGGGGGCGAGGGAGGCCACAGGGAAGCCAGACTGAAGAGGCCAGCTCCCTGGGCCTAGGGCACCCCACCGGCCCAGCGCCAGTGGGCCGGCCGGGGGGAGGGGGGACTGGTCATCCAGAGGGCCCAACAGCCGGGTCGGGCCGGGGCCCAGGAGCCCAGGCGCAGCGGCGGCCCGGTCCAAGCGACGGAGCAGCACAGGCTCCTGTAGGGTTTCCCCCTCAGGAGCGGGCACCGCCGCCGCCGGCGCAGCTCCGGCGCGAGCGGCCACGGACAGGGGACCCTGGCGGCTTGAGAGGAAGCGAAGGGACGATGACCCAAAGGCCGCAATGAATGGCCGAAAGGGAGAGGAGCGAGCGACCGGGAGCGAGGGCGACAGAGCGGAGAAAGCTGCCGGGGGGGGGGGGAGGCGGGGCGGGGAGATCGCCGGACGGGCCCCCGCCGCCGGGCGGCACCAGGAGGAGCGGGCGGCACCCCTGTCGGAGCGGCCAGCCACGCCCCAGGAACGCACACGCCGGCGACGAGAAGACCCACCGGCCAAGCCCGCGCCTTGGTGCCCACCCGCCCGTGACGAGCTTGAGGGCGCCGCCGACAACCGCGGCGTTCGCGGGCCGGCAGCAGAACCCCTCACGTGAGGGGCTGAGCCACCAGCCCGGCGAGGCAGCGCGGCGCGACGGGGAGCGACGGCGGGAGAGGAGGCGGGGTCTGCGAGGGGAGGGGGGACGGCTTGTCATCGGCGAAATCCGCCCATCGGACATAGGGCGCGATGGGAGCGGCGGGCACGGGCAGCGGGAGAGCGGCCGCGGCCACCGGCGCCGGAGGGGGGTGGGGCGGAGCCGTGGGCGCCGGGGCAGGGCACCCGCCGGAGGGAGCGTCAGGGGCGGAGGGAGCCACGGGCGGAGGGGGCGCGCCGGCGCCATCGCCAAGATCGCCAGAGCCAGCTATCGCCATCCGAAAGCCAGCTGGCGGTAGAACTGCGGAGCGAGAAGAAACAGGTGGATTACCTGACCATGGAGCTGCACACCGAGAAGACACAGGTCGATAAGCTGGCGATGGAGCTGCAGTGTACGACAAGACACAGGTCGATGTGCTGAGGATGGAATTGCTGAATGAGAGGAAACAGATCGACGTGCTCAAAACCAATCTCATGACCTGCACACACAAGTGTAATGACTGCAGCAAGAAACTGGAGCGCTGTCAGGGAGACGGGGTGCCCAGCAAGACGGCCGGCGAGTCCGATAGCTCGGGTGACTACGAGGACGAGGAGTGGGTGACGGAGTAAAGGTGCCAAAGTGCGAGATTTTTGCGCCTTTTTGCTAATGTCATCACATTAACACTCAAACCTGTTTATTCTCGTTATCTCCAACGTTTGATTCACATCTATTTATTTTCTCTTCAAGCCAGACCAGCTGTTGATGTTGATTCATTAAAAAAAATGTACTCCCTCCGTCCCAAAATAAATGACTCAAAAATGACTCAACTTTTAGTGCAAAGTTGAGTCATTTTTAAGTCACTTATTTTGGGATGGAGGGAGTACCACGGAGTATCTCATTTTGGATTCACGAGACATTTTATGATGATTTATTTGGACCATCACCTGGACCAATATTAGATGAGTTAATAATAAATAAGTTGTGTGCCCTAAAGATTATACCATTGAAAACTAGTGCCATAAAGATCCTCCTCCGCTGCGCTGACCACCGCCTTCTATAGCCCGCGACAAGCTCACAATCTTCCGCTCAGATGTTGTTCTCTGCTTGCTTTCAACTGCCCGGGCAGGAGAAAGCATAGGAGGAAAAAACTTGTCGTTCCGCTCGGGTCGCCCCCGCTCGGGCGACTCGGGCTCCCCAACCCTAGCCGCCACCGGGGCCTAGCCCATCCTCCTTCCCTCCTCCCGCCGCCATTGGAGGACGCCGCCGGCTTGCGCCTGGAGGCCGATGGCGGTGGCGGGGGCCCTTCCTCCCTCCTGCGTCTCAGGGGTGGCGGGACCCCAACATGCATGGAGGTGCGGCCGATTTAGAAGCGACGACGTTGGCTTCGACGACGGCGGCGGTCGATCCTGCCTCGGGCCACGGGCGGCTGTTGCGGCTGCTGGCCTGGATCGGGCGGCGGCGCGATGCGGTCTTCGGCGGCATGTCATCTGGCTTTAGATCGGCGGCGGCGGCGAGGGCCTGGTGGACTGCTTGGTGTCACCCATGGCAGATTTGTTCTGGTCGGTGTAGCTAGTGGTGATGGTCATCTTCTTCGTCGGCGGTGGCTGGCCAGAAGCTTGGTGATCGGATCTCGAGATCCATCATCTAGTCCCAGTTGCGAGGTGGGGAGACATGGTTGCCGATGAAAACCGAGCCGACGGCAGGCGATGGCGGCGTTCTACACCGTTACCTTGATGAAGGCATCGTCGTGTAACTACTGTCGACCCACTCGTGCTGCTCCGGGGGAAACTCTAGGATCTGGTATTCCAGATCAGACGATGGCGGCACTGCGGTGTCGTTTCTCTTTTGGGAGCATCGTTTGTGAAGCAGCGCTGGAAGTCAGAGGCAGGAGGTGGAGCGGCTTCATCTTGCACGGAGCTTCGGTGGAGATGTCAAGTCATGCATGGCTGACAGGTGCTACGCTTGGTCATGCCTGGTCGGCAGGTGCTACGCACGACAGATCCTCCAAGGACTTCAAGATGTGTCGGCTGGTGATACTTGGCAGCATGGCGCTGAGGTGTATCAGTGGCGACCGCGACGTGTTCAGCTATTTGCGTGTAGGGAGAAGGTGCCGTTGGACGATGTGGTGGCGTCGATGATAGCTGGACCGAGCAAGGTTGATGCATCAGTGTTCTGAAGATGGAGCGGTGGCAGTTGGCGGCGGCGGCCTCTGAGAGCACGCCGGACCAGTGTGTGCCCCAGACCCGGCAAGTGGCTAGGTTGGGATTTCAGGTCTTAGATGTTAGGCTTGGCTGCGATGTCTGTTTGGTATTAGGCCCAGGCTATCTGCGCCCCTTCATTAACTGGATAGATGTAGCGACAGTTTGTTGCTTAGACGATGGCTTTAGTTTTACTGTTGTATTGATTTTGTAAGGTCTTGTGAGAATAATTAATAAAGTGGCTGTATGCATCGTTCAGATACAGAGGTCGGGGTCATCCTCCTTTTCCAAAAAGAAAGCAAAAAGCATAGGATTTCCCTACGCATAACAATCACGACACTTAACAGTCTAATTTAACTGGCTGACAAACTATTGTACAGTACAACTTAAAGAGGAGCGGAGAAGAAAGTCGGCCAGAATATGTGACCTTCCGAAGAAGATGATCATCTCCTGTCTTGTCCTTTGAATCTTCAACTCTTCTCTGAAGATGGTTGCAGCTTGCTAGTAGTCTCTGTATCTCTGTACCACTACTCTGATGCCCTCCCCGGAGGATGCAATATTCCAGTAGCAATGTGCAAAGTGGGCGCGAACACTGTCTGTGTTTAGTTCAGGACTGTCCCAGAGTATTCTTCGAGGTAGATACTATAACACCACAATGCTGCTTCTCCATTAGTAAGAGCGCCCTTCTCTCTCTATTTCTTCTGCAAGCGACAAACTATCTTGCGCTTGACCAAATCAGGAACCACTTTTGACCTACATATCATTGAAGCAGAGATTGAAGAGGCAACCCATAGCGACACCCGGAACCAAAATCAGATTGACAGGCAAGCAGCCTTCAATTACTCATGTCCAATACCCAAGTTAGTTGACTGACTCTATAAGCAACATGCCAACTTCGTTTCCATACATCATTCACACTTTTCTGATGTGAGCTAGAGTGTATATCATGCGGTGCTTCAATTGAATATATACTTCCCACTCACGATTAAACTATGCGATCTACAGAGCGTTCCTGGATAAGGGTTCTTCAAATGATAGTCTCCAAAGATTCAGTAAAATTGCTTGTTTGATCAGATTGTTCTCCACGACAAGGTTTGATCAATGATCACTAACAAAGGCAGCGCTGCAGTATCTTCCGCCAAGGTTAATTCATCATAATGTTCATCTACTATTCTTGATAGGAAGTTATTTATCGATTTATAGAAATTAAAGCTCGTTTACAACTTTTTCTCCTTTGCACTCTCAGGTGTCCAAAAAAAAATTCATCTTGGACAGGAGAGCCCACATACGTAATAAAAAGAAACAGAGGGCTGACGGAGAGAAGTTACCTCGGGAAGGTTCTAAAGAACAGCGGGAGACGTAACTCGTGCTTGTTAACCTCAGGAAGACATGGACTTATCTTCATCCAAACTCCAAAGGAATAGAAAATAAGTAATACTTTTACTAGACCTGTCAAGAAGATGCTTATACATCCCACAACCGCAAATAGAACATCCAAATTTAAGTTGCAATGATATGCACAGGAGACATGCCTTTTTCCAATCATGATGATCCTAGAATGTTTGCTTAAATACTATGGAAACCCAACATGTGGATGTTGTCGAGAACCATTGCCGCGAAGAGGCAAGTACATAAAGCAGGTAGTTCATTCAAATTTCGAATAACAACTTGGAGCAATAACCAAGTTAGCTCTAGAATGAACCAACATTGCTCAAAAAACAAAAGAAGGCAGACTTGCCAAGCCCACTGCTACATGGCAAGAAGAATTGACTCCTATTGAGGATCCATTTGTTATAAAGGCACCAATCAAGTATTGTTGTCATATGTGCAAAGCTTGTAACTCTTTTTTTTTTCTCGAATATGCATGAGTGTGCGTACTATATATTAAGAAGGAAAGGGGTGCAAAGCTTGTAACTCTGAGAACAACGGCACATACGGAAGGTAACTCTCACGAGTGTCTTCTCCAAGAGTGCAGATCTCTTGGACTTGCCGACGATCCATATCGTAGGACATCAACGTTTTATCCCACTCAACAGTGTAAAAGATCATGTTACAGTCTGGATGAATTGCAACCCACTCAAACTTTTCTGCAAGATTAATATAACTTACCCATCCAGGTTCATATAAACCACGTGATCCAACTACATATGAGGCTTCAGCAGTATGCTTCAATGTCCATTCTTGCTTGTCATAGTCCTCAAGAACATAAACCACTAGTCGAACCACCTCGTCTTCATGGTCTGCCTCAAAATTGGCATAATGCAAACGTCCTTGGGACAGCTGAATGAAACCAAACCACTGCTCACCAGGGACAGGGACAGGTATGTTTCGGTGAGCATTCCCCTCGGTGTCCACCACGGCAATAGAAGGCTTGTGGGTGAGATAATGCAAATAGCCGTTGAAAAAGACACCTGGCAACCTATCGGGGAGGCTAAAATCACTATCCAGTTCATGCTCTTTACGAACCCGTCCTCCCGTTTCGGATGAATATACTTCCACTCCAACGACCGAGGGGGTTAGGGGTCCATAGTCTTTGAAGAACTCAAACACGTAGAAGTGGGGTGCCACGGCTGGATTAAAACCCAGACATGAACACCGCCATTTTTCAGCCTGGTTGTGGTCCGGTAGTGCAACCCACTCCTTTGTAGCAGGATTACACACAAACTGATGGTAATATATCATATCCAATTCCCCGGCAGCACAACAGCTGCAGAGAAGAAGGCCGTTGCAGCTGTCCAAGAGAAAAATGCGTTTGTGGATTGGCAGGAAGTCAAGCAAAGGGGAGACCAACGGGAGGCCTGTGCCAGAGACATTGGTGAAATGGGGAACTGACCACAATACAGTTTCACTATCATGCTTTGTGAAGAAGCCGTCCAGGGTCTGGGGAAGCTTCACACGGTGAACAGGGTGCGAGATGAGGTCCCGCCATGTCGTGGACACGCACTTGAAGCGGCAGGCCGATCTGGCAGGGAGGCGAGAGAGGATCTCAACAACGAGGTCATCGGTGAGGTTGGCTGCCGAGCACCTCCGTCTCCTGGACCTTCTCCCCTTAACCATCCCGAGCAAGAAGTTCTGAGAAATGCAAACACAGAAGTGTATAGTATATGAGTGAACAAGAGGAAGGAGCTAGGTCTCTGTTGTACACAAGTTTGCATACCATTTGCATACGAGTGGTGGCGAGGACCTCCCAACTGGTAGAGCAGCTGGAACAGACGCGGCGACCAGCAGGGAAGAAGAAGTCACTTGGAGCAAGCGAAGAAGATGCCTATGCTCGACAGGAAAGTCAACTCGATCAGTTGGTTGCTTCTTGCTCGCATTGATGATCATGGCACTTCCGGGCATCATTATTTGAGGATACATGTGTCTTCCTATGCACGATTTGAGCCCCAATATGATGACATGCTTATGCACGTTATGCTGAAAAAACAAATGGAGTTCGTAGGTCAAGGCTTTGAAACAAGTTCATTACTAAACTCGAACCGTATGGCAGGTGACCTAACAAATACAAAGGGTGTGGTTAGATCTCAGCCGACTGAGACTTAACCAAGTCTCAGTCAAGTCATATTGTATAAGAAGAAAAAAGGAAAAACTGAAAGAAAAAAAAGCATGTACGAATCTTCATGCAAGATCAAAAGAATATAGCATCGACTAAGACATAATGAAGTCTAAGTCGACTGAGACTTAGCAAAACTGAAATACAAATGAGGGCAATGATGAAGACCAAGAGTGTCGATATGATGAGATGCCTTGGTGGAGTACGAAAAAATACTATCTCAAGGGTCAACTCTTTTAAACAAATAATACATTTTTTGCTTCAGGCCAAATGAAATCTTCTTCTTAGAAAAAGGAAGATCTAAAGAAATCTGAATGTTAATGCGAGTGGTAAACTCTGAATGTATATGTTGATGCATACCTGTTCTGTTTTTCACCATGGAGGTTCGCACTGTTTTCTTATGGAATAGCTGCTCAGCAACAAAAGGTTGAAAACAGAAAACCTGGAGTCCTTGGGCTGTCAATGTCCTTCTGAATTTCAGAGAATTCACGGTCCGCGAGAAGGGAGTACCAACCAAAGAATTCTAACCTAGTGTTGGGGATATAACTATTGGGTATGACCCGCCCAGGAGGGGCCGAGTTATACCTATGGCGGTTCATCAATACAAAGCCCATGAGGATGTTGAAGATGGCGGTTCATGAAGCAAGGGCCCAAAGCGCAAAGGCGACTTAAGGCCCGTAGGGGTAAACCGCCATATGCGTATGACTTATATTGTAAGGCAAGTATATTTAGTCACCGAGCCAGACACGTTGTCTATGAGTCGGCCGGGACACCATGAGCCGCTGGCGTCAACCTGTGTATATAAAGGGATGACCCGACGGCGGTTCAAGGCAAGAAACAAGAGATTGAAAGCTAGGTTAAGCGGAATCGCTCCCTGGTAATTGAGACATAAGCAATACCACCTCAAACTGGATTAGGCCTTTACCTTCACAGCAAGGGGCCGAACCAGTATAAACTCATGTGTCCTTTGTCCCGTTTAACCCCTTTAAGCTAACCTAGTTGCGATGGCTCCACGACTAAATCCTTACACTAGGACATCTGCCGTGACAATTCCACTACAGTTGGCACCCACCATGGGGATAGCGCATGGTGATTTTGAGTTCTTGAAGGGCAGCTTCGAAGGGATCAAGGGATACACCGTGGGCCGGATGACCAAGAGTCATCGCGGCAAACTCTACATTGACGATGCATGCTGGGGCCCCGAGGCCGGCTCAATTGAGCATGGGTACCGGGTCTCCTTCGGCGGAATCCACGTTTTCATCGGCAAGATCGGCGAACCGGGCCCTGAGCTGGACATCTGCACTGACCTCATCGAGACGGCTCAGTGTGCACGACCCGCCCGAGTTCAGCCCGCCGTGAAGCGTGCTTTCGTGGGATTCATCCATGGGGCGGAATCTGAGGATAGATCGGTGTCTGGTGGTGAGATGGTTGTCTACTCCGATGGTGAGTCATCCACTGGTGACACTGATTCATGGTACCAACTGCAAGATGGCCGGCTTGGGGGCTATTCCGATGGCGATAGTATTTCGGACCCCTATGAGCCGCCATATAGGGTTACGATTTTCATGGCCGGTACACAGTCAGCGCATAATTCTTCGACTACGGCAACAATGGTCTCCAGGTCAGCAACTACAATGGCAGCCAGGGCAGGAGGTCCTGTGCGCCCGCCGGCTCAGGTTTTGGCTGAGTTACTGGATAATCTGACAACATTGCTAACAACGGAGGTTAACCTGGCAAATCAAATTCAGCATAACACAGAAATTGCAAAGTTGTGTGATGAGATAGCACAGGCCAAGCAGGAGCTGAATGCAGAGAGCGTCAGGATGGCCACGGAGCGGGCTGCTTTAGATGCTCAGGCACAGCAGATTCAGTCAGAGGCCTTCCGGCTTCTGATGGATCAAAACGCTTCAAATGAAGTCATGAGGAGGAGGCATCAGTCTCGTCTACCTCCGGTTTACGAGGCGAGAAACCGCTTTTGCATGCCTGGAGCGTGGACCAGTAACCAAACAGAGATAAACCGGGTTGAAGCGCATGGGGCTGGAGCGCTGGCTCAACCGCACACGACGGAGCTGCCTCGTCTGAATAATACTCCGCCTCAGTATGTGTCGACACCACCGGGTCATTATTCCAATTCTTTGGATAACATGATTGCTGCAGTGACACGGCTGGCGGCTCTATCGGTTAAGGGCGAATCACCGGCAGCGATGGAAATACGACGAGCCAGGGAGCTGCTCCAGACGGCTGTGGCTCAACAGGCAGCTTATTCATACAGTCGGGACCGTATCCACTCCACGCCACGTCCGAGCAAAAGTTATAGCAGGCATATTAATGAACCGGCCATGTCAAGCAGTGGACGAAACCACAACTCACCTTGTGGGCATGAGCCGGCCCGTGGTGGTGGTAATGCTCAGAATGTTGTGGATCAGGGTAGAGCGTGTCGGGAGGCTGAGCTAGTGGCTCAATACGCAGCTCGTCAACATTCTCCGGCTCATCCCACAACCTCGGTGGAAACATGCGTAGCCTTCAGAACTTTGGGTGTGCCATGCTTAGTGTCAGCTCTGCATAATGAATGTTTGCCTAAGGATTTCAAGGGTCCTCGCAAGGTGCCTAACTACACAGCTGATTTACCCCCTGAGGCATGGGTTGAGAGTTATAAGATGGCCATGGAACTCTTGGATGTTAGTGATGCTGCGTGTGCGAAGTATTTCACCATGATGTTGGATGGAACAGCTCGTACTTGGTTGCAAGGGCTACCTGCTAACTCCATT
This sequence comes from Triticum aestivum, assembly GCF_018294505.1. Lineage (NCBI taxonomy): Eukaryota > Viridiplantae > Streptophyta > Magnoliopsida > Poales > Poaceae > Triticum > Triticum aestivum. The sequence goes on from NC_057795.1 coordinate 100,769,755, forward strand.
GGATCATGGGCTAAGTTAAAAGCCTGGTTTATTCAGAATTTTAAAGATACATGCAAGCAGCCTATGTCAATTATGGATCTGGATGCCTGTGTCAAAGAAAAGGGCGAGTCAACAACCCATTGGGTGCACCGGGTCTCAACTATCCTGCACTCGTCGGATCGCATCAATGTCGGCCCAGCAATCTTGATGTTAGAGAAGAATTGCCGATTTATACCCCTTAAACAGAAGCTGGGGCGGCTCAAGCGCCACTGCAGCAACATGGGCGAGTTGATGGCGGCTCTGGTTAAGTATGCCGACTCTGATGGTACCAAGGACCCCGAGTCTGATGATGAAAAGTCGGGAAAGGGAAAGAAGAGTGGCAACACCAAGGGGCAGCATCATAACCCAACAAGTCAGGGGGGGGGGGGCAACGGTAAGCGCAAGGCTGATAATAGTTTGGATTTTGTGGCCAATACCAACACGCAGAATTATAACCAGCATCGTAAGGGGAGGCCGACTCAGTCTAGAGGAGGAGAAGTCAACCTAGAAGCAGTGATGAACCGGTCGTGTCCAAGGCACGGAACAAAGGAAAGGCCATCTAAACATTTGTGGAAGGATTAGTTTATCATGAAGCAGCTAAAAGAGTCTCATCTTCTCCAGCACGGCCATGGCCTGAATGGCGGCTCAGGTTCCGGCTCACAAGGTCCGGGTTACGGTGGTGGCGGTTCTAATTCCGGTTTCCAGGGCCACCAAAATCGTCAAGGTAATCAGGACGGTTATAATCAACAATCTGGTCAGGGGGCTCAGTAGCAGCAGCAGTCTGGTTATCAAAGTAATCCGAAGCAGTTGAATAGTGGGCAGTACCACGTCTTCACCACAAGTTTATGCAAGCGGGATCAGAAGCTCCATAAAAGGGCTATGAACGTCGTTGAGCCGACAGTTCCCCGTTACTTGCGATGGTCTGAGCAACCCATTATGTGGAGTCAAGAGGATCACCCGCCCTGGGTTGATAATCCGGGTCACTTAGCTTTGGTGGTAGCGCCTCAAGTTGGTGGATACAAATTCACTAAGGTACTCATGGATGGGGGTAGCAGCATTAATATCCTTTACTATGATACTTTCCGTCCCATGGGGTTGACTGACAAAAGTCTTAAGCTGTCCAATACTGTTTTCCATGGAGTGGTGCCTGGTAAGTCGGCGTATCCTGTAGGCAAGATTGATCTGGAAGTAGCCTTTGGGGATGAACATGATTCCAGGGCCGAGAGGCTAACCTTTGAAGTAGTCAAGATTAAAAGCTCGTATCACGCTCTGTTTGGACAGTCGGCTTATGCCAAGTTCATGATACGGCCATGTTTATCTGCAGCTCAAGATGCCGAGTTACAAGGGGACCATCATAGTGCATGGAAGCTAGAAAATAGCTTTGGAGTGTGAAGAAGCTGACGTTGCTTATGCTGAGTCTGTCTGTGCAATAAAGGAATTGAAGTTCTACAAAGACAATGTTGATCCGGCGGATATGAGATCTTTGAAAAAGCCAACTACAGAGCATGATCCGGTGTTGAAGTATAAGTCGGTCAATGACACTAAACTAGTTGACTTTTTTCCTGGCAATTCATCCAAGCAGTTCAGTATCAGTGCTAACCTGGATCCAAAATAGGAAAGTGCGCTCATCGAGTTCATCCGTGAAAACCGAGACATCTTTGCATGGAAACCTTCTGATATGCCAGGTGTACTGTGGGAACTCGCTGAGCACACTCTTAATATTGATCCAAAGTTTAAGCCGGTCAAGCAATTCCTTCGTTTCTTCAATGAGGAGAGGCATAAGGCCATTGGTGAAGAAGTGGCCCGGCTCTTGGCGGTTGGGTTAATTATTGAAGTCTTTCATCCTGAGCGGTTGGATAATCCGATGCTGATACTTAAGAAGAATGGCATTTGGCGTATGTGTGCGGACTTAAACAAGGCTTGTCTGTCTGATCCTTTTGCTCTCCCTCATATTGATCAAATCATTGATGCTATGGCGGGTTGTGAGCGTTTGAGTTTTTTGGATGCTTATTCTGGTTATCATCAGATCAAGATGGCGGTTAAGGACCAGGAGAAGACGGCTTTCATCACTCCTTTTGGAGCTTTCTATTATGTGTCTATGTCTTTCAGGCTCAAGAGTGCCTAGGTGACTTACCAGCATTGTGTGCAGAATTGTTTTCATGATCAGATTGGGCACAATGTTCATGCTTATGTGGATGATATTATGGTGAAATCCAGAAAGAAGGAAACTTTGATAGATGATTTGAAGGAGACCTTTGACAATCTCTGGATCTATAAAATGATGCTTAACCCAACCAAGTGTGTTCTTGGTGTGCCAGCAAGCAAGCTTTTGGGCTTTCTGGTTTCTCAACGGGGTATTGAAGCTAACCCAGAAAAAATTAAGGCTATTACTTCCCTGGCTAAGCCGGCGTGTGTCAATGATTTTCAATGTTTGGCGGGTCATATTGCGGCCTTAAGCCGGTTCATAAGCCGGTTGGGAGAGAGGGCTATCCCTTTGTATTAGATGATGAAAAAGACAGATAATTTTGTCTGGAGTGATGTTGCTAATGAGGCGTTTGAAGCCTTGAAGAAACAGCTGGCTGAGCCGCCGGTTCTTGCTGATCCTATTGATAAAGAGTCGTTGTTATTATACGTGGCTGCTAATGCCCGAGCAGCCAGCATAGCTATTATGGTGGAACGGAAGGAAGCAAACAAGGAATATCCGGTTCAGAGGCCGGTCTATTACATCAGCGAAGTGCTTATTAAATCCAATCAAAGATATCCGCATTGGCAGAAGCTTGTTTATGGGGTGTTCATGGCTACTCGAAAGCTCAAGCAGTATTTCTTCGGCCATCCTATCATTGTGGTTAGTTCTGCCCCTTTAGGGGATATTATTCAAAACAGAGAAGCTACAGGTAGAGTAGCCAAGTGGGCTATTGAGCTTGGACCTCATGGTTTGAAATATATGCCTCGCACGGCCATAAAATCCCAGGCACTTGTGGATTTCATAAATGACTGGACAGATCTGCAGATGCCTGAAGAGAAGCCAGATAACACATATTGGACTATTCACTTTGATGGTTCCAAGCAATTGGAGGGCTCGGGGGCTGGAGTTGTCTTAGCTTCCCCTCGAGGTGACAAGTTTTGTTATGTTTTAAGGTTGATGTTTCCTTGTACTAACAATGCAGCTAAGTATGAAGCCTTGCTCCATGGTCTTCAGATGGCTAAGGAGATGAATTTAAGCCAGGTGAGATTTTTCGGCGACTCAGACTTAGTGGCTCAGCAAGTTTCGGGAAAATGGGATTCTAAGGATGCACTCATGGCGACTTATCACCGCGAGGTTGATGCTATTGCTGGGCACTTCAAGGGTTATCAAGTGGAACATACTGATCGCAGGAAAAATGAGGCAGCTGATGCCTTGAGCCGGTTGGGGTCCCAGCGTAAACTGGTACCACCTAACACTTTCTTGGATATCCTGCATAACCCCTCAGTTAAGTTGCCTACAGAGAAAGATCTTGCTATTCCTGACTGGAGGCACAATTAGTGGCGGCTCTTCATGCTATTCCTGATTGGACAATTCCATATTTGGCTTATATGACCCGAGGCGAGTTACCTGAGGATGAAACCTTGGCCAGACAGATAACCCGGCGGTCTAAATCGATGACAATTGTCAACGGAGAGCTGCACCATTGCAGTGTTACTGGGGCGTTTCAACATTGTGTCTCTCCTAAAGAGGGTCATGAAATTCTTTGCGAGATTCATGAAGGAGATTGTGGTCATCATGCCGGCTCTAAATCTCTCATGGCTAAAGCTTTTCGTCATGGATTTTATTGGCTGACGGCTCATGCTGATGCAGAGGATTTGGTCAGTAAATGTGATGGTTGTCAGAAATTTTCATGGCGAGCTCATATGCTAGCTCAAGAATTGAGGATGATTCCAATTACTTGGCCGTTTGCAGTTTGGGGCTTGATATGGTTGGGCCTTTCAAAAGGTCCAAGGATAAGAAGACCCACCTTTTGGTGGCAGTTGACAAATTCACATAGTGGGTTGAAGCAGAGCCGGTCAGTAAGTGTGATGCAGCAATAGCAGTTCAGTTCATCAAAAAGGTGATTTTCCGCTTTGGTTTTCTCCACAGTATTATAACTGATAATGGCACTAATATGTCCAAGGGTGCTATGAAAGAGTTTTGTCAATGTGAGCATATTCGTCTTGATGTATCATCAGTGGATCACCCCCAATCCAATGGTCAAGCTGAGAGAGCCAACCAAGAAATTTTGAGAGGCATCAAGCCCCGGCTTATGGTTCCTTTGCAGAGGACACCGGGTTGTTGGGTGGAGGAGTTACCCTCAGTGTTATGGAGTATCAATACTACCCCCAACAGGTCTACGGGTTACACGCCTTTCTTCATGGTTTACGGAGCAGAGGCGGTTCTCCCTAGTGACATCCGTCATGACTCGCCCTGATTGGCGGCTTACGTTGAAGCCGATAATGAAAAAGCACATCAGAATGCACTTTATCTGTTAGATGAGGAGCGTGACCTCGCGGCGGCTCGTTCGGCGATTTACCAACAAGATCTGCGCTGTTATCACAGCCGTCGGGTTAAGACTAAACCTTTCAAGAAGGTGATTTGGTGCTCCGGATTATCCAGGATCAAACTGATATGCACAAGCTATCCCCACTTGAGAAGGACCCTTTGTGATCAGCAAGAATCTGAACAATGGGTCATATTACCTTATCAATATTCAAGACCATAAGGACTCACGCAAGTCGGAGGAGGAGACCCGCTGGCCGTGGAATATTGCTCATCTTCGGCCTTACTATACCTGAGCCACCCGCTCTTCTGATGTACATATTTTTGACAATGTATATATTATGATGAATAAAGCCGGCATGCCTGATAATTCGGGGCCTCTGTCATTTTACTTCTTTGAAACTGAGTATTTATTATCATCTTACTTAAAGAGGATTGACGCCCAAATTACAGGGACCAAAGAGAGTTGTATGCACAACACAGCTCAAACATAGGTACCCGCTGACCATAGCTCAGAAATATATCACTTGGGGGCTTCTTGTTCAAAGAACACAGCTGAAATTACCCTCTTGATAGGAATGGATGCCAGGTGTATTCACCAAAAATCTGGGTTATCTGACTTGTATCCAAGATGCTCTTTGACCAGGTAATCCTGGATGACCCGCCCTGTTCTTAACAAGTCAATCTTTTAAAGAGATCCTGAACTTGTTAAGGTTAAGACATTGATTGGGTCATGAAAGAGCCGGATTACAGAACGCAAGGAGAAGCTCAGGCTGATAAGCCGCCTTCTTTGAAACTTGGTTAAATCGGCCTATTTTGCACGATGCTATTCTGACCCCGCCATACTCTCTCTAAGTTAATCTTTTAAAGACCCTGAACTTATCCAGGTTAAAATGTCGATTGGGTCATGTGAAAGTCGGCTCACAGAAAGCGCGGATACTCCCGCGGCTATCATGCTAGTTTCATTGAAGAAGAAAATTTTGGCTTGGCAGCCTATAAAAGCCTTGCATTTTTTGGATTTCTTTTCCATTTTGGATTTATATCACTTCCTTTTTCTTACCATATGGTTGTTACAAGCTAGGCCAAGCAGCCTTGTCTATGTCTCATGTTTGAGCATTGTTGAGTTTTTTAACCCAGCCTGGATGTGGATTATATGTCGCCAGTGTATGCTGCTTTTATGTACTTACAAGTGCAGTTCTCTAAGTCTTGGGATATTACCACTTCTTGCATATGGCATTGTAAGTCGGCAATATGTGACAATTGAACATGGCATTATGTGCTCAAAATTTGGGTTATCACCCTTACTGCACTGGTATCATAAGCCGGCAATACGATTAAATATCACAAGTATGATATTTTTTGTTATAATTTTATATGGTTATGATTAAACCAGCCCTGGTTATGAAATGTTCTAGTCACCAGTGGCTTTATATAGAGTATGATTACCCGTCCTGTAGTAGACCGCCAGGACACTTGTGATCTGTTTGTATGCAGGAACAGACTCAAAATTGATAGCACTATAAGCATAAGTAGCAGATCCTTTGTTGGCAGATCAGCAATGTTGAGAAAAACATGACGTGCACGACGGCACAGCATATCAAAGTTTTACTAGCCTATTACATGACTCAATGATCCAAAATGATTAAGTGTTTTCAGAAGATCAAATATATGAACCGCCCAGTGGATCAATTTTCTTGGCCTTGACGGCTTGAAGCTCTGGATCATCCTTCTCTGGTTCTTCGTCCTCCTCTGCTGCCTGGAAGTTTGATGATGACCAATCGATGCCACACAAGATTCGGAATTCAGCTTCATCATCTATAAGTTCGGACGGATCAACTTCAAGGGCGAAAGTATGCTTACGGGCTGGAGGGATCAGATCCATCACTTTGTAAGCCAGCGTGGGCATCTTCTGGTTCTCCATATTGTAAGCCGGTTGATATTTTGAAATATCCGTCTCATCTGCAATCAAACTGGCCAAGGGACGTATTTCTTTCACACAAGCAGTGAAGTCTTTTTTGTGAAAGGGCGTGCCGTCTTCTTTTAAACTTGGATACCCAGTAGCCAGATCGGCCAGGTCTAGCTCCGGTTGCCTTGCTTTAGCCTGGCTTAAAGCCGTCACGGCATCGGCTCTTGTAGATGATCGTTCTATCTCTTCAATCCTAGCAGGCAGAACAAAAAGTTTTTTCAAGATGTCACTCAAAAGAGTGGGCGCTTGGTTAGTTGGAGAAATCATGGCCAGCGTGCGCTGAGTTCCAGTATATAGCTGTTCAACAAGCGTATATATGGCTTTGAGCTTCACAAGCATTTCTTTACCAAGGTTGCTGCTTCTAGGACCTGTGTAACAATTGCCAATTGATCAGAGGCAGTTTATGGCATAAAATATAAGACTCGATTATGATACTTACCGAAGCTAGCAGAAACCATCTGGGATATACGATGTTTTAAACTAGTAAGCTCAGTGGTCACCTCTTGGAGAGCAGCTTCCGCTTTTTCAGCCCTCTGTGTCAGAGCAATTTTCTCTTCAGCCTAGGCGGTTCTTTCGGCATCAAAACTAGCCTTCAGTTTTTCCGTTTCATCCAGACTAAATTTGAATTTTGAATCGGCTTTCCGGGTCTCAGATTCTTGGTGCTCCAGCCGGGTTTTCACATCAGTCAATTGCGATTGAAGTTGAGCAGTGGTGTCCTGTATATGCACCGGTTTAAAATCATGTTCATATTTGGGTTATAGAAATGAAGTCCCAAGCCTTTTGCAAGCAACAATGCTCGACACTTGGGGGCTAATGAGTACAGAAAAATTCTTCACATAAAGGTACATATAAACAAGTCCCAAGCACTTTGCAGGAAAGAGCACTTGGCACTTGGGGGCTAATGCATATTGCTCGTGTTTCATTATTGTTTTATGATGACCCGGTTGTGTTGTAAACAACCATAGCCGGCTCATGGGGGCTACACAAGTACGCTTTCATCTATAAACAATCGTGAACAATACCGGTTCATTCATGCTGATTAAACCGGCCTTTGGGGGCTACGGATACAATTATGAAAGATTTGGTTTAACTCGGATGGTGCAAGCCGGATTTTGAAGGATTCTATCAAGGGTGCTATTTATACTCATGGTTATTCTAAGTCTACAACATATTCAACCCTATCATACACAGTAGACTTGGGGGCTGACAGGATATGCATAATACATTAAAGCAGGAGTTCATACCTCATATTTTTGATGCATCTGCTTCACCATGTCAACTTCAAGATCGCGGCTGGTATGCACTTGGTTGAGATAACCAAAGAACACTTCACTAATACTCAATTGAGAGTAGTTGGCAACATCAAATCTCACTTTTCGCTTCTCAATATATTCTTCTTTGGCGGAGTGTTTGGCCAAGACAGTAGGTTTTCCCGGCTCCCTAAAGCCGGTGCTAGTGATCATCACGTCATCAGCATGTGTTCCAGCCGGCTTAATTGGGCTTGATGATTCAATATTCAAAGGATTGTTGTTTGTCTAATCAACCGAAGGGTCAGGAATTTCTGGTGGAACATCATGAACAGGTTCTTCTGGTTGTGGTACGAAGGTGTCAGGCGCTGGAATTTGTTGCTTCGGTTCAGGGACTTTGGGGTCTTCAGCCGGCTTGATCACCTTTGCCTTCTTGCTAGTTTTTGCTTTTCCACTACATGAGTTATGAGAGGTCAGTACAAGGATAATTTCCCAAGGGGGAAGAAAATAATAAGTAATTGTTGTTACCCAGGGGCAGTTTTGAAAGCCGGCGGCTGGGTCTGTGATGAGTCGCCAGAAGAGGAGCGAGAAGTCTCCTGATAGTTTGAATCGGAAGAATTAATTTGGGATGACCTCGTTTCGATGTTTCCTTGGAGCTGGAGTATTTGGTAAGCCGGAAGATAATTCTTCACCTCCGCTGGTCCGAGTTTGTCGCCAGCTCTCGTGCTGTTGTTGCTTCAAAAAAAGTGAGGATCCAGATGAGCTAAGGGGTGTGAAAAGCTTACTTTCCGGGTTAACCCGTCGAATTTTCTATCTTGGCAAAGGCTCTGAGTCGGAGGAAATGATAGTTACCTCTTCCTCGACCGCTTGACTGGCCCCTGTGTCATCCTGATGATAATCAGTGTCAATAAGATAATTGAAAAAGGAGCCAAGGGAATCAAGAGCTACCTCCGACTCAGAGTTGTCGTCCAGTTCAAGCAGCTCAGAAGTGCTTAATTTCTTTTTGTTCTTCTTGGCGGTTCTCTTGACGGCTTTCGTTTTGGCCCTAGCTTTCTTGGCAGATTCATGGTCACATTCTTTATTCCAAAAATAGGATTCAGCCTGTGAAAATCATCAAAGGTTAAGTTGATAGAACACTTGAACGATAAGGAAAAATAAGTGCTTTAGAGACTCACATCTGGTGTCGGGTTAGATTCGCAGAAAGGGTTCAATCCCACTCTGCTGCAGTCTTCCAGGCTCTCGTTCAGAAGGGTCTTTGTCATTTCATTGACTACGTTATCAGTTAAAGAATCGGAGTTATGGCGCAGTGGATCCTTTGCATCACCCGTATAAGTGCACATTAAGCCGGATCATCGGCTCAAGGGTATGATTCGCCAGGAAACCCAGCACCGAACCAAGTCAACTCCGGTTAAACCATTGCCCAGCAGGGCTTTAACCTTTGCGATAGTGGGTGCAAGTTTGGCACGTTCAGCAAAGGTAAGCTTTTCAGGAAGATGATGCTTTGGATCAAGTCGCTGGACACAATAACCCGGTAATGGATTCTCGTCAGCCGGAGAGGTGTCTTTACAATTAAACCATGTCTGGTTCCAATCTTTGGGATGGCTTGGCAAGTTGGCATAGGGGAAGATAGCATTTCTTCTCCGTTGAATTGAGACCCCGCCAAGTTCTAAGCTGGGGCCATTGGCAAATTCGTTCTGCCGGTTCAGATAAAAATATTCCCTGAAGAGTTCAACACCAGGCTCCTCTTGAAGGTATACTTCACAGAATACTTGAAAATTACAGATATTTGACACGGAGTTGGGTCCGATGTCTTGAGGATGCAATTGAAAGAAGTGCAGAACATCTCGGAAAAACTTGGATCCAGGTGGTGAGAAGCCCCGGTTCATATGATCAGTAAAAACAATGACCTCACCATCCCGCGGCTGAGGTTTCTTCTCAGTTGGCTTGGGAGCGTGCCAATACAGGGCATCTTTTGTGGGTAAATAGCCGATTTTGACAAAATCTTCAAGCGTATTTTTGGTGACAATGGAAGGAACCCAATTGAACGAGGTAACTGTCTTCGGCATCGTAAGATAAAAGCCTAAAAGAAATATGGCCGGTTTAAATTGATTTGCTAAGCCGGAGATAAAAGTCCACAGTATATATTGGCGGCTTAAATGAGGCCTAATGACATGTTACTAGCTATAACTGGTGATGTAAGCCGCCATGACAATACTAATAGTTAAGATCTATCAAGAAGAAAAATTCCGCTAAGTGTTGGATAAACAAGTTTTATAGATTGGTGCAGTCTGTTTTGGATTTGACGCTGTTCGGAAAAGAAATAAAAACAAAACTTAGTATCACAGCAGCGGAATAACTAGCGTGTTGACAGGATTTCTGCATCTGGGAAGCACATTCGGTGATTAAGAGAGGGTATGGAAACAGATTCCACATGTTTTTAAGGCCATATTTGGATCCAAATAAGGAGTAAGCAGAGGTGTTGTGAAGAACAATGAAGAACTCCGAAGAACTTCAAAAACCCTAATGGAGATCTACGGCAGGGAAGTTAAGAAGCTTACTGGGTCCGCTGAGCAACTGAGAGGCGCCGCGTTTCTCTGGTCTCGTTCAGGTCAATGCAGCGGCCGGAGTCGAGGAAGTTCGCGAGGTTGGCGACGACGATGTTCAAATGCGCAGATGCATCGCGAGGTTGAAGATCAGAAGGCAGAGGGGCGAGAATGAAAAGGAGCCCTCGGCCCTATTTATAAGGCTAGAAGGATAAGTGACATGCGCGGGAATCGAGGAGACCAAAAAATGGATATGTGACGGCGCAGACGCCTCGATTTTCGAAGCTTCATTAAAGAAAAGATTTATTAAGATTTAGGCTTTGTGTAATATTAATGACAGGTGACGTCACGGCGGGTTACCACAATCGCAGGAGATGACGTCATGGCGGGTTATGAGATCTCGCAAGAATAAAGAAGGAATATTTTTTTAAGTGTTGAAGATTGACATGAACGAGTTCAAATCAATCTGGGGCCTAATGTTGGGGATATAACTATTGGGTATGACCCGCCCAGGAGGGGCCGGGTTATACCTATGGTGGTTCATCAATACAAAGCCCATGAGGATGTTGAAGATGGTGGTTCATGAAGCAAGGGCCCAAAGCCCAAAGGCGACTTAAGGCCCATAGGGGTACACCGCCATATGTGTATGACTTATATTGTAAGGCATGTATATTTAGTCATCGAGCCGAACACGTTGTCTATGAGCCGGCCGGGACTCCGTGAGCCACTGGGCGTCAACCTGTGTATATAAAGGGACGACCCGACGGCGGTTCAAGGCAAGAAACAAGAGATTGAAAGCTAGCTAGGTCAAACGGAATCGCTCCCTGGTAATAGATACATAAGCAATACCACCTCAAATTGGATTAGGCCTTTACCTTCACAGTAAGGGGCTGAACCAGTATAAACTCCTGTGTCCTTTGTCTCGTTTAACCCCTTTTAAGCTAACCTAGTTGCGATGGCTCCACGACTAAGTCCTTACACTAGGACATCTGCCGTGACAATTCCACGACACCTAGTACAGTGTCCTTGGTCAGTACATCATTCTCTTGACTTTGTTGAGTTATTCTTTTTCCTGATAACTGAAGTGTTTTTTTAAATGAGATTGGATTGAATACAACTCAATTCCATCGAATAATACATAGGCAACATAGGTTATTATTCTTGCAACCAACTGCAACTTCTAGCTGCCGTTAGGAGTTGGGTACCATCACAAAAATAGAAGGATCTGACAGTCCAACTCGCACTTGTCTTAGAATAACATGGCTAGGCAAAGGCATCTTTGCTATTTTAATCTTGCTGCATCGGTGGACTCAACCAACAAGATACAAGCTTGGTACCAAAACGTATGTATAAGGCTTAATTTTTCTGTCATTTTTAGAAGATTGAATTTGAGTAGTGTTGCTAGGATTTCACGGCAATACTCATGATTTGGGGATTTGTAGGGGAAAGGCGCACGTGGATGATCTAGGAACGGGATTCACACAAGGGATTTTTACCCAGGCTCAGGCCCTCTGTATGAGAGGTAATACCCTACTTGTGCTTAGTATTTATCAAGCCACATATAAGGAACAATACAAGGATTTTACAAGTGTCTGTATGCATGTGTCCCTCTGCATGACCGGGCAAGGGCACCCTAACCTCGCCTTATATAGGCTGACTGGGTAGTACTAATGGTCGAATCGGCCAGGTCATGGTAATGGTGCATTGTTGATGTGTCGTTACCACTGGCTTAAGTGTGTTGCGGTAATGCCTGGTTTTTTTAGGGTTTGGTCAAATTTTATTCATCAAATACAACAGAAAGTGGGATACAAGTTGTGTCATGGGGCCGGCCCAGCCACACATGACGACCCGAAGCAAGATTAAGAGAGAATATAGTTAATTTATGTGCCTCATAGTTGTTGGCACGACCTTCAAAAGTAAATTTACATGAAAAGGATAGAGCTCTAGCCTTGATCACGCTTGTGATTGCTGCATAGCTGCACATAGTACCCTGGTTGATATCCTGGATCACTTGCTTGGAATCGGAAGCTACTAGAAATTGATTAACTTGAAGATCTTCAGCTAGAGAAAGTGCCTCGCGGCATGCAATCATCTCCATTGTCGCTGGATCGTCCACTCCAGATATCACAATGACCGAACTGCCCAGGTAATTACCCTCATTGTCTCGGCAAACCGCAGCCGCCGATCCTCTTCTACCCCTCCTGATTCCAGCATCAACGTTGATCTTTGCATATTGGGGAGGTGGGGCTCTGGGTCGCCTTGATGCACTTCCTGCTGCCGGTAGCTGAGCAGTTGCGTGTTGGTCGCCCCGACTCTCCTCTATCAAAGCTAGCTCTTCCAGGAATCTGTTAATGAAGGAGAAGGTAGCATGTGGGCTCCGAAAACTCCCTTCATGGATAGCCTTCCTATGTGATGTCCATATAGCCCATAAGGTTATTGCGAGTTTAACAAACATCTCATGCGGCAGTGATTCCAGTTGAGTGAACATCCAGTTTTTGGCCGAAGGTTCAGAGGTTGCCAGTAGGTTCATCGCCATATCCTCATCAACCAATGCGCACGTGCATCGAGAGGGGGTGCATTCAAGTAAAGAGTGCCGCCATTAATCTGTAGCTCCGCATAGCCCGCATGCACTATCCTTCGTCATATGGCGGTGGCAACGTACATCCTCTGTCGGCAAGGGCTGCTTAGCTAGCCTCCATAAGAACATGCGGATTTTGCTAGGAACCCGCACCTTCCATAGCGATTTCCATGCTCCCTCGGCTCTACTTCCTGACGAACTCATTGTGCCATAAAGCCAAGCTTCCCTTCTGTTTCGAGTCGAGACAAGCATGTTATATGCAGATTTAACCGAGAAGGCTCCATTCCTCTCATGGTTCCAGCTCCAGAAATCCTCAACATTGCGTGTACACAAAGGGATACCCAAGATGACCGGAACATCTACAGGCAAGAATGTTTCCCGCACACGCTCAACGTTCCATGTAGCACTCATTGGATTCATCAACTCAGCCACAACAGTTGGCCGGTTATGTGCCAAACAGCCATATGGGCGCATCATCTCGGTTCTAGGTAACCAATTCTCATTCCATATGTTAGTTGTGAGGCCATTGCCTATTCTTTTTATAATACCTTGTTGCAGGGTGTCGCGCCCTTCCATTATGGCTCTCCATATCTGGCTAGGATGATTTCCTAGGTTGGCCTTGAGAATATTTGTGTTAGATAAGTAGATGCTTTTCAAAAGCCGAGCACTCAAAGTGTTGGGATTCTGGAGAAGACGCCAAACTTGGCGGGCAAGCATGGCCAAGTTAAAGAGTTCAAAGTCCTTGAATCCGAGTCCTCCCATACACTTTGGTTGGGTCATATCTTTCCATGAAACCCAATGTGGTTTTGCGTTGCCCCTGTTTACTTCCCCACCAGAATTTCCTTATCAGCATATTTAGGTGCTCGCACAGCCCCCTGGGTAGTCTGAAGCATGACATAGAGTAGACCAGAACAGCCTGGGCGACCGCTTTGACGAGGACTTCCTTTCCCGCAGTGGACATGGTGCTGGCTATCCACCCTTGTATCTTGCTCCAAAGGCGATCTTTAAGATACTTAAAAGCTCCATTCTTCTAACTCTCGATGTCAAAAGGCATAGCCAGGTACTTATCATTGAGGGTTTCATTCGAGATATTCAGATGCCTTTTATGTCATTGTGAACGTTATCTAGGACACCTTTACTGAAAAAGATGGATGATTTGCCATAATTGATGCGCTGACCTGTAGACCGACAATAATCGTCCAACACTTGGTGCACCTCGGTAGCACTCATACTGTTTGCCTTAAAGAATAGCAGGCTGTCATCTGCGAATAAGAGATGATTCACCTGTGGTGCACTGGGTGCCACCTGGAGACCACTCATGTTTGATGACTCATTTTTAGATTTTAACAGGCACGAAAGGCCCTCTGTTGCCAACAAGAACAAGTATGGTGATATCGGGTCCCCCTATCGGATCCTTCTCGAAGGTGTGAATTCCTCAAGTTTTCATCCATTAAATGAGACCGAGAATTTGACTGAACATACCAAGCCCATCACAATACCAACTATCGGTGTCAAAACCGGCGGATCTCAGGTAGGGGGTCCCGAACTGTGCGTCTAGGCGGATGGTAACAGGAGACAAGGGACACGATGTTTTTACCCAGGTTCGGGCCCTCTCGATGGAGGTAAAACCCTACTCCTGCTTGATTAATATTGATGATATGGGTAGTACAAGAGTGGATCTACCACGAGATCAGAGAGGCTAAACCCTAGAAGCTAGCCTATGGTATGATTGTTGTTCGTCCTACGGACTAAAACTCTCCGGTTTATATAGACACCGGAGAGGGCTAGGGTTACACAGAGTCGGTTACGATGGGAGGAGATCTTCATATCGTATCGCCAAGCTTGCCTTCCACGCCAAGGAAAGTCCCATCCGGACACGGGACGGGGTCTTCAATCTTGTATCTTCATAGTCCGGGAGTCCGGCCAAAGGTCATAGTCCAGCCATCCGAACACCCCCTAATCCAGGACTCCCTCAGTAGCCCCTGAACCAGGCTTCAATGACGACGAGTCCGGCGCGCAAGTTGTCTTCGGCATTGCAAGGCGGGTTCCTCCTCCGAATAATTCATAGAAGATGTTGAACACCAGGATAGTGTCCGACTCTGCAAAATAAGTTCCACATTCCACCGTAGAAAGAATAATATTTGCACCAATCAGATCTGCTGGCGTATTACGCAACGTGACATCACGCCACAGCCAGGCTTTTATTCATTATACCGCTCCACCTCAGCGCGTTTAGCGAGGTGGTTTCCTTGGCACATCTTGTCAAAGCGGAGATCGTGTCCCCTTATTCCGGGATTCTCATCAATACGGGCGTGGGTAACCCAACCGCGCCATTAACCGTGGCGCTTGGGAGATAAGCGAGTTTTATTAGGCTGGTGGGGGCTCGTAGTTTCGGCCGCCCATATAAGGGGATAAGAATCCACCCTTTCCATTCACGCCTTCTTCCTCCTTTGCTTATTCGTCCCTGCGCACTCGAGCTCCAACGCCCAAGCCTGCACTTCCCACCTCAACCTTCTCCAATCATGTCCGGAGCGGGAGGTAGATGGATGGCTTCCTCCGTCACGGAGGGGCAAATCAAAAAACTGAGGAAGGCCGGATACTTGTCTGACGACATCGCGCACCGGCTTCCAGCTGAGGGGCAACTCATCCCCACCCCTAGGCCCCATGAGAGGGTTGTATTTCTCCCCTATTTCCTCCACGGACTGGGTTTTCCTCTTCACCCGTTCGTCCGGGGGCTCATGTTCTACTACGGCCTGGACTTCCACGATCTGGCCCCGAACTTCATCCTCAACATCTCGGCGTTTATCGTCGTGTGCGAGGCCTTCCTCTGTATCCAGCCCCACTTCGGCTTATGGCTGAAGACTTTTAATGTCAAGCCGAAGGTAGTGGGCGGGCGCCAAGCGGAGTGCGGAGGTGCCATGGTGGGCCGGATGGCCAACGTCCTATGGCTCGAGGGCTCCTTCGTGGAGACAATAAAGGATGGCAATCGGGGTGGTTCTACATCACCGAGCTGCACGATCCCAAATGGGCGGCGGCCCCCGAATTTCGATCTGGCTTTCCCACACGGCTCACTTCCTGGAAAGAGACGGGCTTAACATGGGGGGATTCGGAGGAGCTGACCGGACTTCAAACCCGCGTCAAAAAGCTGGTGAACAAGAATCTCAAGCTTGTCAACGTAGTCCAGGTCATGCTCATCCACCGGATCCTCCCATGCCAACAACATGCCTTCAAATTGTGGGAGTTTGATCCGGCACAGCACCAAACCTTGAGCAAGATTTTCGACACTTCGTACGAAGATGCCTGGAAGGTGCTGTTTAATGGCGCTGAGGCACCCGCATCTGCTACCGAAGATCGCGGATTCAGCTCGTGGCGCCAGGCCAGCAAGGTAAGCTACTCTACCCTTTACGGGAATTTTATCTTTCATAGTATGACTCTATGTGGGGTCTAACCTCCCTTTCCTTTAACAGGACTGGCTGAAGACGTCCGGGCAGATGATCTGTCCGGCTCCCTTACCAGAAGACCCAGCGGACGCCCAATTGATAGGGCTGCTGGTTCTGGCACCTCACGTGGTGCCGGAGAAGAAGGCCACGGAGACTCGCAAGAGCTCCCGGCGCCTGGGGGTGTCGGGTTCATCACCCAACAACCTTGAAGCACCCTCCGCCTCTGAAGACGAGGAGGAGGAAGAAGAAGAAGCCTCTCCCTCTCCGACGGGGGGAGGAAAGAAAAGAAAGGCCACCCCAACTGGGGAGGCTGGAGGGTCCAAGAAGGGGAAAACCCTTCTGCCGGACTACGCGTCCGGTGCCGAAGGCGGTGGGGAGGAATGGTCGTCCAAGGTCAAGCCCCTGGCAAGATCGTAAGTGTCCGGCTATCCGAATAACTTACGACGCCCCTCCATTATTTGGCATTTTCTGATGCCATATTTGATCATGCAGTCCGCCCAAGGCTCAGCTCGACGATTCGACGAGCGGCTCCTTGGATTCGTCGGATGTGAATAGCGCTTCACTTCCGACGGCCTCCTTCCCTCTCCCTACGAACGACGCCGAGGTGGAGTCCCGAAAGGGACTAAACCAGGAGGAGGTGGTCCTGGAGGTGCCGCAAGGCGACCTCCCGGACTCCAGGCCCAAAGGGGGTAAAGCCCCGAAGGGATCCAAGTCCGGCCCCGGGCCGGACACTGCTCCGGAACCATCAATGGTTCCAGAGTCCGACAGGCGGCGCCTTCATAAGAAGGGCAAGCCTACGACGCCGGCGACCTCCGTCCATCCGGAGGCGCCGGACAATTTGCTGGAGGTGCTTAACGGCACCTCCATCAACGAGGAACACCGCACTGTTATGAGTGCAGTGATTCAGAAGGTTCAGTCCGCCAAGAGTGGGCTGACAGAAGCCTGTACAAGCCTGTTAACAGGCTTTGAGGTATGTGTTCAAAAACATATAAAAATGTTACCGCATAGACAGTAGCCCTTGATGCTCAGTTCGGCGTTCAGAAAGAAAAGCCGAGCTGAGGATCTAAAAAGATATACGCAGGAGTCTAATAAAAATATGTCAATATGGGAATGCAGGCTGTGCTGCTGACCTCTGCCGCACTGACTGCGGAGGTCAATGCATTGAAGGAAAGCCTTGAGCAGTCCGAGAGGGAGCTCGGCCGTGCCAAGAAGCAACTCGAGGATAAAGAGGGTACGTAGTACCGCATGTAAATGTATATAGAGATACTTGGTTGCAAATAATAACAGGACCAACGTAAATGTTGTAGGGGCCACGACCGAGGTGGCGACCCTGAAGGAGGCGGTGTCCAAGGCCAAGAACAGTGCGTCCTTGGAGCGCACCGAGCGAGAGAAGCAGGAGGCGCGGGTGGCGGAGGTGCGGCAAGAGCTCCAGGCTCTCGTGGAAAAACACGAGAGTTTGGAGCTTGACTCGAAGACTCGAGAGTCCGAGCTCGCCTTGGCTCTTGAGAGTGCCAAAAACGCTAAGGCCGAAGCCCAGAAGGCCCTCCAGGAGATCGTGGCGATAAAGAAAATAGTGTCGGGTAAGGCATTCTTTATGCAAAGCAAGCATGTAAAAGTAAATTATCTATTACTTATCTGAATCCGGAGCTCTCCAGGAGCGTTCGCCGATCTGCCCCGTAGTGTGTCTGATGCTGCCGCGTTCTACCGAGCCGAGGAGGGGAGCTCGATGGAAAAGGTGTTCTGGTCTCAGTATGCTGAGGCCGAGCATCCGGTGCCCCTGAGCGACCAGCTGAAGCAGCTGGTCGAGCTCCACAAGGTGCCTGAACAGGCCATGAAGGGCCTCATAGTTCGACTATGGCCTAGGGAAGCCATGCCTGGGAGCTACTTCGGTCTGGTGCGGCGGCTGGTGGACGCTTGTCCGTGAATTGAGGTCATCAAGCGCTCCGTCTGCATTGAAGGTGCCCGTCGGGCCCTTGCCCGTGCTAAAGTGCACTGGGGCAAGCTGGACGCGGAGAAGCTTTTGACGGACGCGCCACCGCCAGGCAAGGAGTATCGCACGCCCGAGATGTATTATAAGGGCGTCCTGAAGGGTGCCCGCCGTATAGCGGATGAGTGCTCCAAAGATGTAATTTTTTAGTAGACTCACATTTGTTATCATGTACGCTGAAAACTTTGTTCATGTGCGTTAAGCAACGCTTGTTAATTTAAAATATTACCTTCTGTGCGGCCGTTTATCAAATCTGAGAGATGCAAGTCGTCGGCTTCGACCCCCATGCCACGAGTGCTGGGGTGTTCGGGATAAACCTGAGCGCTCTTGTTCCCATTCTTGGGTCCATCTAGGGAGGCGCTCAGCACAATGAACCAGGCCGTCGGACTTATAATGCTTTATCACTCTCACTTAGCCATAGAATTCTATAATTTTAAATTTCGGCGAAGCCCCTAGTATTCGGAAGACAGAGTTCGGGGCGCTATCCACGCCTAGGCCGGATAAGTCCGGTTCCTCGTTCTAAGCAGCATAAGTCTTTAAGGACTCGAAAAATCTCGCGAACAGCGACCGGTCTCTCGCACTATCATGACGGTCAGTTTTAGCTTTCTCTACTGAGGTGTTAACCCAGCTCAACCGGGGCACAATCGCAGTAGTTCTCCCAGCGCTGCCTTAGCCAACATTGCGGAACGTAAGGTACCAAAACATGGGAGTCGGGCAAACCCAACTATTGACCAAAGACATGATTCGGAGCCGATGCATATAGTGCTATAAGTTCGGGGTGCCGCACTCATGAGAGTGTTCGGTCTTCTCACACCATGTTATGGGGTGTTTAAGCCCCTAGTGTATTGGCCGTACCAAAGTGTACGGTTGCAGAATGTCATGACTGAACATATTTGTGTATATAGAAAATAGATGAGTACAATAATAGATAAGAGCTATGTATTGTTTATTAAAAAAAGGGCTACTGCGAAAGCAGAACGATACAAGTAGTGCGATAAGTAAGAGATGGGATTATTTGACATGTTCCCCTCCAGGGGCAAGCTGCGGGATTTTAAGTAAAACAGGTATTAAGCTCGTTATAGAGACCACCTGGACATTTGACGCGGCTTGTTCTCTCCCTGGCTGTTGCATCGTGTGTTTGGCGAGTGTATTGCCGGACAGGCCTTCTGAATAGTTGGGTCCTGAAAGTGTGTAAAAAGGAAACGGCGGAATAGGGAGCCCCTTAGTGCGGTTGAGTCGCATTCTGGGCGTGCCGTAGTTGTGCCCCTCCCCTTATGCCCATGGTATCTCTAAGGCATAATTATGTACGCGTGGTACCGATATCACCATTTGGCGAGGGCTGGGGTTGGGGCCGCACTGCTATGCTTGCTCGGAACGTGCCAGCCGGATTTGTTGTAGGTTACTTCGGGCTTGCTTGACGTTGTCCGGACGTTTGACACCTGGATTGGAGAATTGCCTTAAGAGGCTACTCTGTACTTCCGCCACCAGGGCCGCCGTGTGCTCCTCCATTCGGAGAGAGCGTTCGGTGTTTCCATTTACCGTGATGACTCCGCTAGGTCCTGGCATCTTGAGCTTGAGATATGCGTAGTGCGGCACCGCGTTGAATTTTGCAAATGCGGTTCGTCCGAGCAGGGCGTGATAGCCACTGTGGAATGGGACTATGTCGAAGATTAACTCTTCGCTTCGGAAATTATCCAGGGATCTGAAGACCACTTCGAGTGTAACCGAGCCTGTACAGCTGGCTTCTACACCTGGTATGACGCCTTTGAAGGTTGTCTTTGTGGGTTTAATCCTTGAGGGATCGATGCCCATTTTTCGCACTGTATCCTGATAAAGCAGGTTCAGGCTGCTGCCGCCATCCATTAGGACTCTGGTGAGGTGAAATCCATCGATAATTGGGTCTAGGACCAATGCGGCAAATCCGCCGTGACGGATGCTAGTGGGGTGGTCCCTTCGATCAAAAGTGATTGGGCAGGAGGACCACGGGTTGAACTTTGGGGCAACTGGCTCCAATGCATAGACGTCCTTGAGAGCATGCTTCCGCTCCCTTTTGGGGATGTGGGTTGCGTATATCTTGTTCACCGTCTGAACTTGCGGGGGGAATCCCTTATGTCCTCTATTGTTCGGCGGCCGGGGCTCCTCCTCGTCATCGCTATGTAGCCCCTTGTCTCTGGTTTCGGCACTTAACTTGCCTGTCTGCTTGAACACCCAACAATCCATGTTGGTGTGGTTGGCTGGCTGTTCAGGGGTGCTGTGTATCTAGCACGAGCGATCGAGTATCCGGTCTAAGCTGGATGGGCCCGAAGGGTTTCTTTTGAATGGCTTCTTCCGCTGACCGGGTTTAGAGCCTCTGAATCCGGCATTGACTGTCGTATCTTCAGTGTTGTCGCCATTAATGCGGCGCTTATGCTTGTTGCGACGTGACCTGCCGTTGTTGTCCTTGGTATCCGAATTGCCAGGGCTCTTGGTTATGTTATTGCTACGAGCTAGCTAACTGTCTTCTCCCACACAAAAGCGGGTCATGAGTGTCGTGAGGGCTGCCATAGATTTCGGCTTTTCCTGTCCTAGGTGCCGGGCAAGCCATTCGTCTCGGATGTTGTGCCTGAAGGCTGCGAGGGCCTCGGCGTCCGGACAGTCGACTATTTGATTTTTCTTGGTTAGGAACCGTGTCCAGAATTGTCTGGCCGATTCCTCTGGCTGCTGGATTATGTGGCTTAGGTCATAGGCATCTGGTGGTCGCACATAAGTGCCCTGAAAGTTGTCAAGGAATGCGGATTCTAGGTCCTCCCAACAACTAATTGACTCTGCTGGCAGGCTGTTAAGCCAATGTCAAGCTGGTCCTTTAAGCTTGAGCGGAAGGTATTTGATGGCGTGTAGATCATCACCACGGGTCATGTGGATATGAAGGAGATAATCCTCAACCATACCACAGGATCTGTTGTGCCATCGTATGATTCGATGTTTACGGGTTTAAAGCCCTTGGGGATTATTTGATCCATTACTTCGTCTGTGAAGCATAGTGGGTGTGCGGCGCCCTGTACTGTGCTATATCTCGACGCAGCTCGGATGAGCTTGGTCCGTTGTATTCGGCCTGGCCGTACTTATCATGTCCGGCATGACGGCTAGCGTCACGTGAAGCGGGGCGCCCATGCGATCCGTAGATCGATCTTGTTTGCCTTGCCTTATTCTCCAATATGTCTCGCAGGTCTGTTGTGTCTCCCCGTACTCTGGTATGTTTTGAGCGGTGCCGGGGTGCGGCTTGGGTCGAGGGCCTGAAGGCCTCTATATCGCGGCCACGGGGTGGCCGATCGGGCGCATCGTACGCTGGTGATGTAGGTTTAGTTGCTTCCTCCTCAAGTTGGGGTAGCAGCCTGCGATTTGGGTAGCTCTTGGAGGGGCGTTCGAGTTTATACTCTTCGACCGCCAGGACTTCGGTCCATCTGTCGGCTAGCAAGTCTTGGTCAGCTCTAAGCTGTTGTTGTTTTTTCTTGAGGCTGCTTGCCGTGGCCATAAGCCTGCGTTTGAAACGCTCTTGTTCGACGGGATCCTCTGGCACGACGAATTCGTCGTCGTCGAGGCTTGCCTCGTCTTCGGAGGGAGGCATATAGTTGTCGTCCTCAACCTCTCTGTCGGCCGCTCTCTCATGAAGGCTGGCTCTTCGTCCTCCTGCACTGAATCCTGCTGGAGGGGGTTGTCTTCAGCACTGTCCGGCGTGTTGTTATCTTCGGTGCCGGAATCGCCGTTTTTGCTTTGGCGAGACTTAGAGCGGCGCCGCTGACGTCGGCGCTTGGGTTGCTTCTTGGAGGGGTCATCCTCCGTTTTTTTCCTTGCCATCCCCTGCTTCGGGGGTGTCCATCATGTATATGTCATATGACGAGGTGGCTTTCCAGTTCCCTATAGGTGCTGGTTCTTGGTCGTCTCCTTCATCGGCGTCCATACCGTCGATGTCTTCAGAGTCGAAGTCGAGCATGTCGGTTAAATCATCGACAGTGGCTACGAAGTGGGTGGTGGGTGGGCCTCGAATTTCTTCGTCGTTCGTATCCCAACCCTACTGACCGTAGTTCAGCCAGGGCTCTCCTGACAAAGAGAGAGACTTTAGTGAATTCAGGATATCGCCAAAGGGCGAGTGCTGAAAGATGTCCGTGGCGGTGAACTCCATGATCGGAGCCCAATCGGGTTCGATCGGAAGAGGTGCGGGATATACGGAGTCCGGAACAGAGTTCGGCACCTTAGAGTCACGGGCCCTGCAAAGGACTAGGCTGGTATTTGGCTCTATCACCATAGAGATTGCGGCTCCCGGGGTGGCGTCCAACCGTCCATCCCCGATTAGCATAGTAGGCTCCGAGCTAATGGTCGGAGCGGACACCTGAACGACGCTCTTGGCGTTGTCCGGCGGCAGAGCTAAATCATGCCGATCGTGACAGTGCGGTGTGCTCGGCCATGGCTCGAATCCGTCGAAGATCAAGTCCCCGCGGACGTCGGCCGTGTAATTTAATCTTCCAAACCTGACCTGATGGCCAGGGGCGTAGCTTTCGATCTGCTTCATATGGCCAAACGAGTTGGTCCGCAGTGCGAAGCCGCCGAATACGAAGATCTGTCCGGGGAGAAAGGTCTCACCCTGGACCGCGTCATGATTGACGATCGAAGAAGCCATCGGGCCTAAAGGCGACGACACAAAGGAACTCTCAATGAAAGCACCAATGTCGGTGTCAAAACCGGCGGATCTCGGGTAGGGGGTCCCGAACTGTGCGTCTAGGCGGATGGTAACAGGAGACAAGGGACACGATGTTTTTACCCAGGTTCGGGCCCTCTCGATGGAGGTAAAACCCTACTCCTGCTTGATTAATATTGATGATATGGGTAGTACAAGAGTGGATCTACCACGAGATCAGAGAGGCTAAACCCTAGAAGCTAGCCTATGGTATGATTGTTGTTCGTCCTACGGACTAAAACTCTCCGGTTTATATAGACACCGGAGAGGGCTAGGGTTACACAGAGTCGGTTACGATGGGAGGAGATCTTCATATCGTATCGCCAAGCTTGCCTTCCACGCCAAGGAAAGTCCCATCCGGACACGGGACGGGGTCTTCAATCTTGTATCTTCATAGTCCGGGAGTCCGGCCAAAGGTCATAGTCCAGCCATCCGGACACCCCCTAATCCAGGACTCCCTCACCAACCCATCGCTCTGTAAAGCCCAGCTTCAACATAATAGCTTGAAGGTACTCCCACTCCACCCTGTCATATATGCGTTCATCATATCTAGTTTCAGTGCACAAGATTGGTGTTTCTTTGTCTTGTTTCTCTTCATGAAATGCAAACATTCGTAAGATGTAATAATGTTGTCAGTGATGAGCCTACCAGGGACAAAAGCCGACTATTCCTCTAAGATGATATCTGGGAGTACTTGCTTCAATCGGTTGGATATCACTTTTGAGGCTATTTTATAAAGTACGTTACACAAGCTAATGGGTCGGAACTGGGAGAGCAAAGTAGGATTTTTTACCTTCGGAATTAGAACCAAAATAGTTTCGTTGATGCACTCAGCTGATTCAGTCCCTTCTACTATTCTCAGTACCACCTTAGTAATATCATCCCTGCATACCTCCCAGTGGCGTTGGAAAAAATGGGCAGGGAACCGTCCGGCCCCGGTGCTTTGGTAGGAAACATCTGGAACAAAGCCACTTTTACCTCATCCTGGCTATAAGGTGAATTCAGGAGCCCATTCATTGCCGGCGTCACCTTGCACGGAACTGTGTCCAAGACCCTGTTCATGTCTTGCACACCCTCGGAAGTGTACAAGGTTTTATAGAAAGTTGTTTCCAACATTTCCATCTCTTCTCTGTCTTCCGTAATTTGGCCATTCTCCTTCAGCAAGGAATTAATTTGATTCTTCCTTTGACGACGGCTAGCACGGAGGTGGAAAAAGTACGTATTTTTATCCCCGTGCTTAAGCCACTCGATGCGAGCGCGCTGCCTCCAGAATATTTCTTCGCGGTGATACAGTTCCACTGGGCGGTTTGTAGCTTTGATTTCTGCATGGGAAGGCCCCGTCCGACCTGGGATCGCGCGCCATACATGTAGCTGATTCTTTAATTGGCTGATCTCCCTTCTCACATTCCCAAAATGTTCCCGGTCCCACTAGGATAAATCAGCTCCCAGGCTTTTCAATTTTCCCGCTACATGTGATGTCGTGTCTCCCTGCATGTTGTTCCATCCCGCCTCAACTAGTCCATCCAGCGCTGGGTCCCGCTCCCATGCAAGCTCATATTTAAATTGCTTTGGTCCCCTGTTACATGCACGTACACCACCGATCTTGAGGGGTAACGGGATATGATCATATGTCGCGGCTTTTTGTGCTCGAGAACAGCATCAGGGTAAGACAATGTGAATTCTGCATTTGCCACACATCTATCCAATTCGAACCCTAGTATAAGTGCCTCCGACGACTTTCTTCTCAAAGATCCAATTTAAGTCCTTATAGCCAATATCCGATAGCCCACATATATCTAGGGCATCTCGGAATGCATCCATCTGCGCCTGGCTATGGTTGTTCACGCCGTCGTGTTCATGAGCTTGAAGGACTTCATTAAAATCACCGATGACTGCCCAAGGGCCCGTACCCGTCCTCACTATACCTTTAAGCATGTTCCAGGTCTTATATCTCTCAGCTACCTGGGCTTCTCCATATACAAAGGTAAGCCTCACACACGATTCCATTAAATCATCAATCTGAACATCTATATGATACTCAGAGTAGCCAACAATATCAAATTTTATTGCATCATTCCAAAATATTCCAAGGCCTCCACTCCTTCCATTACTACTAACAGCAACACTTCTATCAAAACCTGAAGTACCAGATAATTTTTCAACATGGGAACCCTCTATTTGAGTTTCCAAGATGCATAAGATAGAGGGGGCATATTGCTTCGACATATCCCGAAGCTCTTTGACTGTCGCGTGGTTGCCAGCCCCACGACAGTTCCACACAAGGAGACTCGCCCGCCAAACGTGCATCAATAGGTTTGTTGACTGAAGAACTTCTCCCGTTCACTTTATCTGCAGCTGATGGTGTAGGCTTGTTTCTTTTCAAATCCTGCTTCGCGAAAGGGCTCTGTGGGATCTCTGGGGCCGTGAGCAGGAGAGTCTGGTCAGCAGTAAGCATGGATGCAGTGTTGTTCAGCAGGGTCTTCACATCAGACGGCGTTGCTGCCCCTCGCTTCCTGTTATTTCCTTTTCCTGCATTACAACATAGTTGTTGTCTTCAATTTTCTCATACTCATCAAAACCATCATGCTGTCCAGTAACACCTGGTTTAATAGGGAGCCCCTATTTGACGCTCTTTGCGTCAAATTGGCGGCGCCACGCACAGGGGGCAGCTCGACTGGGCCGGCCCATGAAGCGGGTCGAAAAATATGGCAAAAGTAAGTGGCAGGCGAGGAGGGGATTCGAACTGGCGACCAACAGATTGCGAACGTGCCCATGTAGCCACTCCGGTAGAATAGTTTAGTTGCCTATAGAGCAACGCACAACGTAAAGTACTAAAAACTGACCTGTGTACTGTAGTCAATTACTGTAGCGAACCCGAAATTAGTTGCTACATTGATTTTTAAAGTGTAATTTCTTTTAAAGCGTGTATTTTAAAAGTGCGCACATTCTTTGAATTAATGAAAAAAATTAGAGACCGGAACATATTTCGAATATGTGAACAACAAAATTGAAAAGGCAGAAATTGTTTTTGAAAAACATGAACCATTTTTTGAATTTTGGAACAAGTTGGGCAGACATTTAAACCACGAAGATTTTCTGAATTTGTGAACCAATTATGAAATTCTAAACAAATTTGAAAGTGAGAACATTTTTTAAATTTGTGAACAAATATTGGAAAAAATGGAACATTTCATGATATTCCAAACAAAAATTTGAAACCACGAACATTTTTTTTTGAATTGCTGAATAAAAATCAAGAAATCGAATATTTCATGAAATTATGAACAAAATTTTGAAAGTGCGAACATTTTCTGAAATTCTTGAACATTTTTTGAATTTTTTACCAAATTTTAAAACCGTGAACATTATTTGAATTTTTGAACAAATTATGAAATTCTAAACAAATATGAAAGCGTGAACATTTTTTGAATTTGTGAACAAATATTTTAAATACTGAACATTTCCTGATATTCCAAATTTTTTTTTGAAATGCAAACATTTTTGAAATTTGGTACTTTTTTTTGAAATTCTGAACAAAATTTGAGAATAAAAACATTTATTAATTTTCTGAACAAATATTTAAACAGGAACATTTTTTGAAACACTCGAACAATACTTCAAAACATGAACAGTTTTGAGAAAATTAACAATTTCTAAAAACATTAACATTTTTTGAAACACGAACACTTTATGAAGTCATGAACAAATTTTGAGAATGCGAACAATTTTTGAAAGACAAAGAATTTCCGAAATAATAAACGAATTTTGTAAGCAGAGAATTTTCTGAAAATTCCTGAATATTTTTTAAACACGAACATTTAAAAAAAAGTAGAAGACGAGAACAATTTTTGAAAAATAGAAACAAAAAATTAAAAATTCCAAACAAAATTTGAAAACACGAACCAATTCTGAACATTTTTTATAAAGCACGAGCATTTTCCAAAAATTTCGAACATTTTTTTAAAATGAGAAATAAAATTGAAAAACAAAAAAAAGAAAAAGAAAAACGAAATAGAAACAGAAATAGAAAGGAAAATAAAAAACCAGAAAAAACCAGCTGGGAACCTCTAGAAGGTTCCCAAAACCGGGAGAGTTGGGCCGGCCCGTTGCGTCGCTGCTCGGTCACTCGCCTGTGCGAAGCGCCGGCAGTTTGACGCAGGGAGCAGCATATAGGGTTTTCCGGTTTAATTTTTTTTGACACAATGGGTTTTCCGGTTTAATACGCCATAATGTTTGTCTTCATGGCACTTCAACGGTGCTGCCGAGTGGCCTTTGGGGTTCGGCCCATCCAAGTGGATGGCTTGGAATGGCTTGGGGACCAGGCCTGCTCGGTCGATTCCTTGTCTTAGGCCTACCTCGGGGGATCCGCTGTCAGTACTCAGTAGCCCCATTACCGAGGAAAATCCTACTTGCCGCAAGCTGTCGACGCTTCACACAGCGGAGGTGCGAGCGAGCGAACCAGTGGGCCGGCCCGTTTTAGGGTTACAGCAGACTCGGTTTTGGGAACCTTCTATGATGTTTCTAGCTGTTTTTTCCGATTTTGGGAACCTTCTAGAAGGTTTCTGAACCGGCCTTTTCTTTTTCAGTTTTTTTCGTTTTTCTTTTTTCTATTTATCTTCTTTTTCTTTTTTCTTTTTTCTTTTCTTTTTTCCTTTTTCTTTTCTTTTTCCTGTTTCTTTTTTTCTTTTCAAGTTTATTTTCAAAAAAAATCCTAATTTTCAAAAAATTTTCTGTTTTTCAGATCTTGTTCACAAATTCAAAAAAAATTCCCATTTTACAAAATTTGTTCATAAATTCAAAAAATGTTTCTGGTTTCTAAACTTTTGTTCCAAAATTTCAGAAAATGTTCCTGTTTTTTCAAAATTGTTCGAATTATTTTTTTTATTTTTTGAGAAATTTGAAAATAATGACATGGATTTCAAAAAATGCCTGTATTCAAAAATTGTTCACAAATCTCAAAAAAATGTTCTTATTTTTCAAATTTTTGTTCACTTATTAAAAAATTGTTAACATTTCAAATTTGTTTAGGATTTTCAAGATTGTTCTTCATTTTATAATTTTTTCTAAAAATTCAGTTTTTTTTGTTATTTTAAGAATTGTTCCCATTTCACAATTTTGTTCAAAAATTCTAAAAATGTTCATGTTTACAATTATTTTTGTTCACAATTCAAAATTTGTTCTCCTTTAAAAAATATTCATGTTTTTGAAAAAGTCACTATTAAATACTTGTTCATATTATCGAAAAACTTTTTTGTGTTTATCGATTTTTTTAAAACTCGTGTTGGTTCTGTAAATTCTGATTATATTTTTTTAGTTTTTCTTCTCAAATTTGAAAAGTGTTCGCGTTAAAAAAATATTTTTCTCAAAATAATGTTCGCATCTGCATTACCTTTAGCTTTTTTTTTGAGACAGTGCATTACCTTTAGCTGCGCGCGCCATAGTTAAACCAGAAAGCTTATGTAGCCCATTGGCTAGGCTCGTGCGTACGTCACAAGAGGTGCCCTCGATTCCTTACCTCCTCCAGCAGTCTTAGTCTTTTTTGCATTTTTTACTGTGTTTCGCTAATGGGCCGGCCCAGCTGGAGTCGCCCCTGTGCGTTCGCTCGGCAATTCGCCGCAACGAGCGGCGCATAGGAGCTCCCCATTACTGATGACCGGTGATTTTCCACAACATGCCAAACCTTGTTTCTGACACCATTCATACTTTTCTAATATCTGGGTAAGCTAAAGAAACTAAATAACGGACGGAATGAGTTTGCAGGTGCTTCTGCTACAACAGTCAGCAAATGAACCGGAGTTTTCAGAAAATGAAAATAAAGGGTGGAACCGTTGCACCGTCTGATGTGAGCTAGAGAGTATATATCTACAAATGAAAATAGTGATTCAAGTAAATATATAGTTCCTCTTGGCGATCAAACGATACAGTCTACAAATGGCCTCTTCACACGTTCCACTTTCCTTCACACCTGATGTTTCCTTCTTTAAATGGTATAATCAAATGAAATACTCTACAACGTGTTCCTAGATAAGGGTTCTTGAAATTGTAGTCTGCAAAGATTCAGTAATATTGCCTGTTTGATTAGATTTTTCACTATGACAAGGTTTGACCAATGATCACTAACAAAGGTATGTTGTGTTCACACAGCACTGCAGTATCTTCTGGCAAGGTTAATTGATCGTAATGTTCATCTACTATTTGAGACAAAAAGTTATTTACGAATTCATAGGAATTAAAGCTCGTTTAAAACAGATATTTTTCTCTGCACTCCAGGGTGTCCAAAATTTCATCTTGAACAGAAGTAATAGAAAAAACAGAGGGTTCACAGGAAAGATGTTACCTCGGGAAGGTTCCAAAGAATGGCGGCAAGCTGAACTCGTGCTTGTTACCTAACAAAGACATGAACTTCTCTTCATCCAAAGTGTATCAAGAGGTAAAGAAAATCAATCTCGCACCATATGATTAGCAGATAAGTGATAATTTACTAAGTCCGTCAACAAGATGCTTACACATTCCACAACTGCAAATAGAAGACGTAAATTTAATTTACAATGAAGCATACGAGACATGCCCTTTTACAATGATGATCCTAGAATTTTCTTAAATTATGGAAACCAACACGTAAATCTACTGTTGTCTAGGACCATCGCTGTGAAGAGGCGAGAACATAGAGCAGAACGTTCATACAAATTTTGAATAACAACGTCGGAGCATTAGCCAAGTTAGCTCTAGAATGAACCAACATTGCTCCAAAAACAAAAGCAGGTAGGCATGCCAAGCCCACTGCCACATGGCAAGAAGAATCAACTCCTACTGAGGATCCACTTGGTATAAAGGCACCAATAACCTATGTGTCATGTGTGCAAAGCTTGTAACTCTGAGAACAATGGCACGTATGGAAGATATGTCTCCCGAGTGTCCTCTCCAAGAGTACAGATCTCTTGGACTTGCCGATGATCCATATCGTAGGACATCAATGTTTTATCCGGCTCAACAGTGTAGAAGATCATGTTACAGTCTGGATGAACTGCAACCCACTCGAACTTCTCTCCAAGATTAATATAACTTATCCATCCAGGTTCAAATAAACCATGTGATCCAACTACATGTGAGGCTTCAGCGGTATGCTTCAATGTCCATTGTTGCCTGTCATAGTCCTCAAGAACGTAAACTACTAGTCGAACCACCTCATCTTCATGGTCTACCTCAAAATTGGCATAATGCAAACGTCCTTGGGACAACTGAATGAAACCAAACTCCTGCTCACCAGGGACAGGGACAGGTATGTTTCAGCAAGCTTTCCCCTCGGTGTCCACCACGGCTACAAAAGCCTTGTTTGTGAGATAATGCAGACAGCCATTAAAAAAGACAGTTGGCAACCTAGAATCAAAAAGAGTAAAATCATTATCCAGTTCATATTCCATACGAACCCGCCCTGCAGTTTCAGATGAATACACCTCCACTCCAGCGAACAAGGGGGGTAAGTGCCCATAGTCTCTAAAGAACTCAAACACGTAGAAGTGGGGTGGCACAGTTGAATTAAAACCCAGACGTGAACCCCGCCATCCGTCGGCACAATCCGATAATGCGACCCACTCCTTGGTGGCAGGATTACACACAAACTGATGGTAATCTGGCATATCCAATTCCGTGGTAGGCCAACATTTGCAGAGGAGAAGGCCATTGCAGCTGTCCAAGAGATAAATGTGTTTGTGGATTGGCAGGAAGTCAAGCGAAGGGGAGACCAACGGAAGACCTCTGCCAGAGACATTGGTGAAATGGGGAACTAACCACAGCCCAGTCTCACTGTCATGCCTTGTGAAGAAGCCAGCCAAGGTTTGAGGAAGCTTCAAACGGTGGACAGGGTGCGAGATGAGGTCCCGCCATGTCGTGGACACGCACTTGAAGCGGCAGACTGATCTGGCAGGGAGGCGAGAGAGGATGTCAACAACAAGGTCATCGGTGAGGTTGGCCGCCGGGCATCTCCGTCTCTTGGACCTTCTCCCCTTAACCGTCTTGAGCAACAAGTTCTGAGAAATGCAAACAGAGAAGCTGAGCGAACAAGAAGAAAGGAGCTAGGTCTGAGATGATGGATGCTATTCTGCTTATCGTAAACAAGTTTGCATACCATTTGCAGAAGAGTGGTGGCGAGGACCTCCCAACCGGATGGTAGAGCAACTGGAACAGAGGCCACGACCAGCAGGGAAGGAGAAATCACTTGGAGCGAGCGAAGAAGACGCCTATGCTCGACAAGAAAGTCAACTCGATCGGTTGAATGCCTCTTGCTCCCATTGATGGCCCATGGCACTTCCGTGCATCAGTATTTGAGGGATACCTGTGCCTTCCTATGCACGATTTGAGCACCAATATGATGACGTGCATATGCACGCCATGCTGGAAAAACAAATGGAGTTTGTAGGTCTAGGCTTCGAAAGAAGTTCATTACTTAACTGAAACGTATGACAGGTGACCTAACAAATAAAACTGGGGGCAATAATGGAGATGATCAAGAGCATCGATATGATGAGATGCCTAGGTGGAGTAGGAAATAAACTATTTTAAGGGTCAACTCTTTTAAATAAATAGTACGCCGTCTTACATTTAAGAACAGAGGTAGAGTCAAATAAATCTTCTTTTTAGGAAAAGGAAGATGTAACAGAGCCTGAATGCTAAGATTGGAGTGGAAAACTCTGAATGCATATGTTGATGCATACCTGTTCCTGGAGGTTCGCACTGTTTTCTTATGGAATAGCTGCTCGGTAGCAAAAGGCCAAAAACAGAAAACCTGGAGTCCTTAGGCTGTCAATATCCTTTTGAATTCGAAAGAATTCACAGTCCACGAGAAGGGACCAACCAAAGAATTCTTACCTGGCACAGTGTCCTGGGTCAGTACATCATTCTGTTGACTTTGTTGAATTATTCTTTTCCTCATAACTGAAGAGTAAAATTTTCTTTTTTGAAATAAGACTGAATTGAATACAACTTGCTTGCACCAAATGATACATAGGGCTTTATTCTTGCATCCAACTGCAACTTCTAGCTGCTGTTAGGAGTTGGGCAACATCACACTTGTCTTAGAGCAACATGGCTAGGCAAAGGCATCTTCACTATTTTAATCTTGCTGCATCGATGGACTCGACCAACAAAATACAAGCTTGGAACCAAAACGAATGTATAAGGAGACTGTCAAACATATGTAGCTTAATTTTTCTGGCGTTTTTAGCAAATTGAATTTGAATAGTTACGAGGGGATTTCACGGCAATTTCTTCAAATGATAGTCACCAAACATTCAGTAAATTTGGTTGTTTGATTAGATTTTTCTCCACGGCAAGGTTTGATCGATGATCACTGACCAGGATGTAGTTTTCACTCGGCGCTGCAGTATGTTCAGCTACGGCTAATTGATCGTAATGTTTTCATCTACTATTTTAGATAGGAGGTTATTTACCAATTCATAAAAATTAAAGCTCATTTATAACAGATGTTTTTTTCTTTACGCTCCAGGGTGTCCAAAAATTTCATCTTGAACACAAGTAATACATAGAAACAGAGGGCTGACGGAACAAAAGTTACCTCGGGAAGGTTCTAAACACTGGTGGCAAACTGAGCTCGTGCTCGTTACCTAAGGAAGACATGAACTTGTCTTTATCCAAAGTGTATCGAGAGGCAAAGAAAATCAAGTTCACATCATATGAATAGCAGATAGGTGATACTTTACTGGGTCTGTAAACAAGATGCTTACACATTCCACAGCTGCAAATAGAAGATCCAAATTTAAGTTACAATGATAAGCATAGGAGACATGCCTTTTTCCAATGATCGTCCTAGAATGCTGGCTTAAATACTATGGAAACCCAACATGTGAATCTACTGTCACGAAGAACCATTTCTGCGAAGAGGCAAGTACATAAAGCAGGTGGTGCATTCCAATTTCGAACAGCAACCTAGGAGCAATAACCAAGTTAGCTCTAGAATGAACCAACATTGCTCCAAAGAAAAGTAGGCAGGCATGCCAAGCCCACTGCTACATGGCAAGAACAATGACTCCTATTTAGGATCCATTAGTTATAATGGAACCAATCACATATTGGTGTCGTATGTGCAAAGCTTGTAACTCCGAGAACAATGGCACATACGGAAGATATGTCTCCCGGGTGTCGGCTCCAAGAGTGAATATCTCTTGGACTTGCCGACGATCCATATCGTAGGACATCAATATTTTATCCGACTCGAGAGTGTAGAAGATCATGTTACAGTCTGGATGAACTGCAACCCACTCAAACTCATCTGCGAGATTAATAGAATTATTCCATCCAGGTTCATATAAACCACTTGGCCATCCAAGTATATATGGAGCTTCAGCGGTATGCTTCAATGTCCATCGTTTCCTGTCATAGTCCTCAAGAACATAAACCACTAGTCGAACCACCTCGTCTTCATGGTCTGCCTCAAAATTGGCATAATGCAAACGTCCTTGGGACAGCTGAATGAAACCAAACCACTGCTCACCAGGGACAGGGACAGGTATGTTTCGGCGAGCATTCCCCCCGGTGTCCACCACGGCTATTGAAGCCTTGTTGGTGAGATAATGCATACAACCGTTGAAAAAGACAGCTGGCAACCTATGGGGGAAGCTAAAATCATTGTCCACTTCATTCTCCTTACGAACCCATCCTCCTGTTTCAGATGAATACACCTCACCAATGACCAAGGGGGCTAAGTGCCCATAGTCTCTGAAGAACTCAAACACATAGAAGTGGGGTGACACGGTTGGATTAAAACCCAGTCGTGAACACTGCCATCTGCCCGGTAGTGCAACCCACTCCTTTGTGGCGGGATTACACACAAAGTGATGGTAATCTGTCAAATCCCATTCCCCGGTACTAAACTGGGTTCCGTAACACCCGCAGAGAAGAAGGCCATTGCAGTTGTCCAAGAGAAAAATGCGTTTGTGGACTGGCAGGAAATCAAGCGAAGGGGAGACCAATGGCAATGGGACGCCTCTGCCAGAGACGTTGGTGAAGCAGGGAACTGACCACGGCACAGTTTCACCATCGTGCTTCGTGAAGAAGCCAGCCAGGGTCTGGGGAAGCTTCATACGGTTCACGGGGTGCGAGATGAGGTCCCGCCATGTCGTGGACACGCACTTGAAGCGGCAGACCGATCTGGCAGGGAGGCGAGAGAGGACCTCAACGATGAGGTCATCGGTGAGGTTAGCCGCCGGGCACCTCCGTCTCTTAGACCTTCTCCCCTTAACCATCCCGAGCAAGAAGTTCTGAGAAATGCAAATGAAGAGAGTTGAAGATGCAAGGAGCGAAGAAGTAAGGAGCGAGGCCTGTGATGATGGATGCTATTTTGCATATCTTACACAAGTTTGCATACCATTTGCATACGAGTTGCGGTGAGGACCTCCCAACTGGTAGAACAGCTGGAACAGAGGCCGTGGCCGGCAGGGAAGAAGAAATCACTTGGAGTGAGCGAAGAGGACGCCTATGCTCGACAGTCGACAGGAAAGTCAACTCGATTAGTTGATAGCTTCTTGCTCGCGTTGATGGTCCATGACACTTTGGTGCATCATTATTTGAGGGATGCCTGTACCTTCCTATACATGATTTGAGCACCAATAAACAAATGGAGTTTGTAGGTCTCGGCTTCGAAACAAGTTCATTACTTAACTCGAAACGTATGACAGGTGACCTAACAAATAAAAATGGGGGCAATAATGGAGACCAAAAGCCTCAATATGATGAGATGTCTCGGTGCAGTAGGAAAAAAAACTATATCAGTGTCAGCTCTTTTAAACAAATAGTACCACGTACAATTGTTCTTCAGACCAAATGACATCTTCGTTCAGAAAAAGGAAGACCAAATGAAATCTGAATGCTAAGATCGAAGTGGTAAACTCTGAATAGTAACGGTAAATTTGGACCCTATCCATGTAAATGTCTATGTTGATGCATCCCAGTCCAGTTTTTGACCATGGAGGTTCCCACTATTTTCTTACCGAAAAAGGCTTTCGCCCCGCTTTATATATAAAGCAAAGATCACCAACAACCCAGTACAACACACGCCACCAAAACACACGCACACACCCAAGGCAGGATACATAGGCGCTGAGCGCAGCAACACCACCCCTAGCACTACAAGAGCCACCGGGGGCCTCAACCGTGAACACGCCACCGCGAAGAGAAGAAGCTACATACGACGCACCGTGGGCTCCAAAGCGGTGCCTACAGGAAGGTTACGACACCGAAGTGCCGCCACCGCCCGACCCAAGGATCAGAGTTTCCCCCGGAGCAACACGACGGGCAGCGAGAGTCGCGGCTACGCCTTCAAGAAGGGAACGAGCTTCGTCATCGCCGGTCAATCCGAAGATAGAACAGGTTTTCACCCCGACCAATAGTCACCGCCACCGAACGCCACACCCTGGCTACCACGCCGCCCACACGGCCATGGCCACCAGGCAGCACCAAGTCACGGCCTTGCCCAGGAGCACCGCGACACCACCACCAGGGCCGCCGCCCCAGCATCCAGGACCTTGACGCCACCTCACCCGCCACCAACCGCTACCCCAACCAAAGAGACGAATGGAAAGGAACCGCCTTTCTCACTCCTGAGCAGTCCCCAGCGTCGAGACCCGATAGACCAGCCAATACTGGCCACCATCGACCCGTCCTGCCGCCGGGCGCGAGACGAGCTCGGTCCTGCTGCCGGGCGCGAGACGAGTCAGGTCCTGCTGCCGGGCGCGAGACGAGTCCGATCCTGCTGCCGGGCGCGAAACGAGTCCAGTCCTGCTGCCGGGCGCGAGACGAGTCCGATCCTGCTGCCGGGCGCGAAACGAGTCCAGTCCTGCTGCCGGGCGCGAGACGAGCTCGGTCTTGCCGCCGGGCGCGAGACGGGCGATGGACGCCGCTGGGAGGGGTCAACCCTCCGATGAAGGTAGCGCTCTGTAAGACAATAAGTTTTGGGAACCAGCACAACCCTCTAGGGGTGGCTTATCTCATTATATATAATGGTTCTATTACAATACGTACATAGGTACAGAAGCTATACATAGTCTAACACCCTCCCACAATCTTAGCCACTTTCTAAAGAACTGAGAAGGGTAAGATTGCGCCTACCAGCCTCAAACTGTGGCAGTGGTAAAGGCTTAGTGAAGATGTCTGCAAGTTGATCCTTAGATGAGATAAACTTGATCTGGAGTTGCTTCTGTGATACACGTTCCCGTACAAAGTGATAGTCAACTTCAATGTGTTTCGTTCGGGCATGAAATACTGGATTTGCAGAAAGGTATGTAGCACCGATGTTATCACACCAAAGAATAGGAGGCTGTGGTTGAGACAAACCCAACTCCTGAAGCAAAGATTGCACCCAAATAATCTCTGCAGTAGCATTAGCCACAGCCTTGTACTCAGCTTCAGTACTGCTACGTGACACAGTAGCCTGTTTCCGAGCACTCCAGGCGATCAAATTAGGGCCAAAGAATATTGCATAACCCCCCGTGGATCGCCTGTCATCTGGGCTACCAGCCCAATCTGCATCAGAGAAGGCCGAAAGGACCCGAGAGGAAGTCGGCCGAATATGCATACCAAATGTCAGGGTGAACTGAACATAACGAAGAATGCGTTTAACAGCAGCCCAATGAGTATCTCTGGGAGCCTGAAGATACTGACAAACCCTGTTAACAGCATAAGAGATATCTGGTCTCGTGATCGTCAAGTACTGAAGTCCACCAACAATGCTCCTGTACTCTGTGGCATCCGCAGGAGACAAAAGCTCACCATCAACAGCTGTTATCTTGTCAGTAGACGACATGGGTGTGGTGGTCGGTTTGCACTTCAGCATGCCCGCTCTTTGTAACAACTCCAAGGAGTACTTCTTCTGCGTAAGGACAAGACCAGTAGCACGAGAAGTGACCTCAACTCCAAGAAAGTAGTGAAGCTTCCCAAGATCTTTGACCGCAAAATCAGCACCAAGAGAGCAGACAAGAGCATCAGCAGCATACTCAGAAGAGCTGACAAGGATAATATCATCGACATATACCAAAAGATACATAGTGACTTCTGGCTTCTGTAGAAGAAATAATGAAGTGTCAGCAGTGGACGGCACAAACCCATGAGCACGAAGGGCAGAGGCAAGGCGGGCATGCCAGGCACGAGGAGCTTGCTTCAAACCATATAGTGCTTTGGAGAGACGACAGATATAGTCAGGACGATCAGGATCAGAGAAACCAGGCGGCTGTTTCATATAAACCTCTTCCTCCAAAAAACCATGTAGAAAAGCATTCTGCACATCAAGTTGACGAAGTGACCAACCACGAGAAACAGCAATGGAGAGAAGAAGCCGAATAGTGGTAGGCTTGACGACAGGACTGAAGGTGTCCTCATAGTCAAGACCATGGCGCTGCCGAAAACCGCGAGCAACAAGTCGCGCTTTGTAACGCTCAATAGATCCATCCGAATGCTTCTTCACTTTGAATACCCATTTTGAGTCAATAATATTTACCCGTGGTGGTGGAGGAACGAGAGTCCATGTCTTGTTACGAAGGAGAGCATGAAACTCCTGCTCCATAGCCTCTCGCCAATGTGGAATGCGCAGGGCAGCCTGATATGAGCGAGGCTCAGAAGATGGATCCGCAACAGCAGCAGCCAAACAAGCAGCCAACCAAGCAACCGTACCATCCTTACGTTCCTTAGGTTTGAAAATGCCACTGCGACTGCGTGTATGTGGTCGGGACACAGGAACCATCGAGGTCGACGGAGCAGCCTGCAACGGGCTGGAGGACGGCGACGTTGACGAGTCAGCCGGTGACGAGGAGCCAGACACAGTAGCCTCGGGCTCGGTCGGCGAAGAAGGTCGGCCGACCGGCGAAACCGGCAGAGCAGACGAAGCAGCTGGCGACGCCGGCGTCACAGACCGGGCCGATGGCGAGCCCGGCATAGTGGGCCGTGGCGCGGCCGATGTCGCGGGCCGATCCGCGGATGAAGGCGACGTGAGGACAGCGTCGCGGACCCGAGCTGCAGGCGAAGACGGCGTGACGGGCCGAGCCGCGGGCGAAGACGGCGTGACAGGCCGAGCCGCTGAAGACTCGACGGCCGCTGGCGAAGAGGGCCGAGCCGCTGGAGACTCGGCGGTCGCTGGCGTAACGGACCGAGCAGTGGAGATGCTCGGCGCGACGGGCTCTTCGGGTGACCATGCATGGGCACGCAAATCGATGCCATGCAACATAGGGCGATCAACGTGCCCATCAGAAGGCGGTGATGATGATGGTGAATCCTCCAAAAGCTCCAAACGAGCCCCACGTCCGGTTCCTGCACCATGGTTAGGTAACAGCAAAGGAGAATATGCAACATCATCAAATTGGTCAAAAGCAACAGAGGATGAATGCAGAGATGGTGGTTCGACAGTGGACACAGGAAGTTTGGCAAAGGGAAAAACATGCTCATCAAACACGACGTCCCGAGATATATAGACACGATTAGTGGGAACATGAAGACATTTGTAACCTTTATGAAGAGAGCTATAGCCAAGAAAAACACACTTCTTAGAACGAAACTCAAGCTTGCGCTTATTATATGGACGAAGATGCGGCCAACAAGCACACCCAAATACCTTGAAAAAGGTATAATCAGGTTGTTCATTAAGGAGAACCTCAATGGGAGTCTTCATGTTTAAAACACGAGTGGGAGTACGGTTGATGAGAAAGCATGCAGTGGTGAAAGCATCACTCCAAAACCGAAACGGGACAGAGGCATGGGCCAAAAGAGTAAGACCAGCTTCAACAATATGACGATGCTTACGTTCGACTGAACCATTCTGCTGATGTGTATGTGGACATGCTAAACGATGAGCTATCCCAAGCGACTGAAAGAAGGAGTTGAGGTTGCGATACTCGCCCCCCCCCCCCAGTCCGACTGGACATGAACAATTTTGTGCTTGAGAAGACGTTCAACATGTTTTTGAAACTGAACAAAAATATCAAACACATCAGATTTGCGTTTAATAAGGTAAAGCCAGGTAAAGCGACTATAAGCATCAACGAAACTGATATAGTAATTATGACCACTGACAGAAGTCTGAGCAGGACCCCATACATCTGAAAACACAAGTTCTAAAGGATGTTTCACCTCATGACTGGACTCCGAAAAAGGAAATTGATGACTCTTCCCCTGCTGACAAGCATCACACACTGCTACATCTTTATTACTAGACAAACTAGGAAGCTCATGACGACGCAAAATATGACGGACAATAGGTGTGGCCGGGTGACCAAGACGAGCATGCCACTATGACGGAGAGACCCGAACTCCACTGAAAACACGGGCGACGCCAGGATGCTCCAGACGGTAGAGGCCCTGGCACAACCGCCCACTAAGAAGAATGTCCCTCGTGCCCCGATCCTTAATAAAAAGATCAAAAGGGTGAAATTCACAAAGCACATTATTATCACGTGTGAGTTTAGGAACTGAAAGAAGATTACGGGTCACAGATGGAACTCGAAGAACATTGCGAAGCTGAAGACTCCTATTGGCATGTCTAGTGAGAAGAGATGCTTGACCAATATGAGAGATGTGCATACCTGCTCCATTGGCGGTGTGGATCTTGTCGGAGCCATGATAGGGTTCACGAGTGTGAAGCTTCCCCATCTCGCTGGTCAGATGCTCTGTCGCCCCAGAGTCCATGTACCAGTGTGGATCGATGGAGTAGGACTGAGTGTGTCCCTGTTGCTTCTGCGGCGCGGGATGATCAGCCATGGCGACCTGACGGGCATTGTTGCGTGTATCTTTGCCGTCATTGCCAAGACCAAGGAAGCTTCGCTGGAAGCGCTTATGACACTTGGAGGCCCAGTGCCCATCGCGGCCACAAAGCTGGCACACACGTGGACCACCAGCCCCCGGTAAGGTCGCAGTAGGTGGGGGGGCCGAGGCGGGCGACAGTGGCAGCCCCAAGGGAGACCGGGGTGATGAAGAAGAGCGGCCACCCTTGGTGGCGGCGTTGGCCGAGAGGGAGCCAGTGCCCCTGGTGCGGCGAGTCTCGACCCGTTGCTCAGTGAGAAGGAGCCGAGAGAAAACCTCGTGTGCCAGCATGGGTGTCGAGTTGCCCCGCTCGTTGATGATCTCGACTAAGGCATCATACTCCTCATCAAGACCATTGACAATAAACGAGTTGAACTCGGAGTCGGTTAGGGGCTGTCCAATGGAGGCCAATGTGTCGGCGAGGCCCTTGACCTTGTTGTAGAACTCAGTGGCAGTGGAGTCAAGCTTCTGACACTCTCCAAGCTGACGACGGAGTGCAGAGACACGAGCCTGGGACTGCGCTGCAAAGGTGCGCTCAAGGATGGTCCAGGCCTCATGAGACGTCTTCGCGAAGACAACAAGGCCGGCAACTGCCGGCGAGAGCGACCCCTGGATGGAGGAGAGGTTCGCCTGGTCCTGCCCCGTCCAGACGCGATGGGCCGGATTGTAGACCGGACCGTGCACGCTGTCTACCAGCGCGGGTGGGCAGGGAAGCGATCCGTCGACGTAGCCTAGCAGGTAGTGACTCCCCAAGAGCGGGAGAACCTGCGCACGCCAGAAGATGTAGTTGTCGGCGGAGAGCTTGATGGTGATGAGATGACCGAAGTGAAACGGCGGCGGCGAAGACGATCCCATCGATGAGGCTGCCTGGGGTGCAAACACCATGGAGGCAGCCGGAGGCACCGAAGCCGATGCGGGAGGAGGCGGGACCGCAGCCAGGGCGGGCGCCGCAAAGCTCACGGCCGGTGCGGACGCCGCAAGGCCCGCAGCCGGGGTGGACGCCGCCAACCCCGCCAGCGGGGCGGTGTGATCCGCTTGCGGCAGGAGCGGCGGGACGACGCCTGCAGAGTCCGCAGCGGACGGCGGCGCCGCGGTGTGGACCACGAGATCACGCCCGAGCGAGGGCGCCGGCGGCGTGGAGAAGACGGAGCCGATGCTCCTTGTCCCGATCGGAGCGGGAACGGAGACGGCATCGAGCGGGAGGTTGAGCAGAGCCGCAAGAGAGGCCGGGAGGAAGCCCGCAGCAGTGGAACCAGTGGTGGCGGCGCTCGACATGGCGGCGGCGCGATCGGTGGCGCGGCGGCGGCGGTGAAGGCGGCGGCGGCTGCGGCGGCGGTGCGGGTATTAGGGTTTAGAAGTGGAAGCGATCGTAACCTAGCGTGATACCATGTAAGACAATAAGTTTTGGGAACCAGCACAACCCTCTAGGGGTGGCTTATCTCATTATATATAATGGTTCTGTTACAATACGTACATAGGTACAGAAGCTATACATAGTCTAACACGCTCGAACGACGGGGAGAGGAATCGAAGGTCGCCAAGACCGCTCACCGACAAGCAGACGCCGAAGAAATCCAGCCGCCGCCGTGAAACGACCCAGACCACCGCCATCCACCACGCCGTGGCAGCCCACATCCATGTCGGGACCCCGAGGGGCAGCCCCGAACCATCGCCACCACCCTCGCCGCCAACAGCCGCCGCACGCAAGGTCGCCGAAGCCCACACCGCCGCCAGCGCCATCACCAGCACGAACCACCACCTCCACCACCACGCCGCCACTCCACCTATCACCGCAGAGATGGCCGACCGCGGCTCAAGCTGCCCACAAAGACCCAGCCCGCGCCGCCCGCCAGATGAGGTAGCCGCAGCATCCGCCGCCCCCAGCGCAAGGACAGGCACGCCACCGCCGACCAAGCCCCTGCGCCAGATCGAGCGGATCTGGGCAGAGCCTCGCCCGCGCGTCGCCTCCCAAGCCGGAGCACCGCAGCCGCTGCGCTTCACCAGGACGCGT
>NC_057795.1:100811924-100814321 GCF_018294505.1 Triticum aestivum
GGACGAGGGGACCGGCGGCTAGGGTTTCCCCCCAGCGCTCGCAGGAGCGTCGCGGGAGGGGTTGAGAGGAATTCCGGTTTCTCTTATTAACGGATCAACTCTTTTCTTCTTCCCACTATTTTCTTATGGAAAAGGTGTAGCGAAGATTCCAACTGCATAGAATCTATACCAGTTTGATTCCTTCCGGTTGAATATATGTGTGGGTACTGCATGGGCTCATGATATGCAGCAGCAAAAGGTCAAAAACGAAAGACCTGGAGTTTTAGGCTGTCGATATCCTTTGGAATTCGAGAAAATTTACGGTCTGCGAGAAGGGAGTACAACCGAAAAATTCTTACCTAGTGCTATATCCTGTGTCAGTACATTATTGTGTTTACTCTGATGAATTAGTTTTGCCTATAACTGAAGATAACAAAAAATTTTGGAAATGGGACTGAATTGAATACATAGTTTAGTTGTTCATACTGGCCATGCCCTCATTGCCCTGTACTCAATAACAGCTTGCTTCCACCGAATGATATACATCCGTATCTAGATAAATCTAAGACAAGTAATTTGGGACGGAAGTTGTACTCTTTATTGTTGCAACCAACTGCAACTAGAACTTGTACCTGCCGTTGGGTACTGTCATCACAAAACTAAAAAGGACCTGTCAGTCTGACTCGCACTTGTTTTAGAACAACAAGGCTAGGAAGGCATCTTCGCTGTTTCAAGATTGCTCAAAGTCTCAACGAGATAGCTTGATACCAAAACGGTCAAGGAGATTGCGTTTTTAGCCGGTTCGAAGATCGGATTTGAGTGGGCTGCAACAGTTCAGTGTGGAAGGGTTGCCAATGCATACGGGAAGTACAGTAACTCTGAATTTGAGTCGATTGAAGTATTGAACACC
The DNA here is from genome assembly GCF_018294505.1 of Triticum aestivum. Lineage (NCBI taxonomy): Eukaryota > Viridiplantae > Streptophyta > Magnoliopsida > Poales > Poaceae > Triticum > Triticum aestivum. The sequence continues at coordinate 100,812,814 of NC_057795.1, forward strand.
TGTAACTTACGAACTGAAGAAGAAGAAGAAAAAAATCTATGCGGCTAGGCGCACCCGTCGAGGAGATGGTACCTTGCGCGCGCGACAGACTAGTCCTCCGGCGCCGCCGACGCTGGCTTCCAAGTACGCCGCATCATCTCGCCGCGGAGTTTCGACTCTCCATCGTTCCCAGCCGAACTTGCCGGAGCACCAAGCTCCAGACGGGCCTCGAGCCTCGGGACTCGGCGCTCTCGCTGGCATCACCACCGCCGCTGTCCAAGAGAAGAAGGCCATTGCAGCTGTCCAAGAGAAAAATGCGTTTGTGGACAGGCAGGAAATCAAGCGAAGGGGAGACCAATGGCAATGGGACGCCTCTGCCAGAGACGTTGGTGAAGCAGGGAACTGACCACGGCACAGTTTCACCATCGTGCTTCGTGAAGAAGCCAGCCAGGGTCTGGGGAAGCTTCGTACGGTTCACCGGGTGCGAGATGAGGTCCCGCCATGTTGTGGACACGCACTTGAAGCGGCAGACCGATCTGGCAGGGAGGCGAGAGAGGATCTCAACGACGAGGTCATCGGTGAGGTTGGCCGCTGGGCACCTCCGTCTCTTGGACCTTCTCCCCTTAACCGTCCCGAGCAAGAAGTTCTGAGAAATGCAAATGAAGAGAGTTGAAGATGCAAGGAGCGAAGAAGAAAGGAGCTAGGCCTGTGATGATGGATGCTATTCTGCATATCGTACACAAGTTTGCATACCATTTGCATATGAGTGGTGGTGAGGACCTCCCAACTGGTAGAACAGCTGGAACAGAGGGAAAGGCCAGCAGGGAAGAAGAAATCACATGGAGCGAGCGAAGAGGATGCCTATGCTCCACAGTTGACAGGAAAGTCAACTCGATCAGTTGATTGCTTTTTGCTCGCATTGATGGTCCATGACACTTTGGTGCATCATTATTTGAGCACCAATATGATGACACCAAATGGAGTTTGTAGGTCAAGTCTTCGAAACAAGTTCATTACTTAACTCAGAAACGTATGACAGGTGACCTAACAAATAAAAATGGGAACAATAATGGAGATCAAGAGCCTCGATATGATGAGATGCCTCGATGGAGTAGGAAAAAAAACTATTTCATGGGTCAGATCTTTTAAACAAATATTACAGTTTGCTTCAGACCCAAATGAAATATTCATTTTAGTAAAAGGAAGATCTAATGAAATCTGAATGTTAAGATCGAAGTGGTAAACTCCGAAGTGCAACTGTAAATTTGGACCCCCCTTGCAGTTTCGGCTCCCGCGACTAGGTAGCTAGGGTTCCGCCCCTTCCCCTCCCGCCGCCGCCGGCCGCCGGCCCCGCGCCCCGCCCCCGTCCCCTTCCTCCCTCCCCCTCCCCCCGTCCAGATCCGCCTCGCGCCGCCTCCCCGGGAGGTGGCCGGGGCGGAGCTCGAGCTCCTCTCCAGCAGCCCCCCTCCTGCCCCGTCTCCCCCCGCCGCCGCCGGCGGTCGCCATCGGCGCTGGCCCGGGTGGTACCG